>NW_027101116.1:0-31087 GCF_029633855.1 Hoplias malabaricus | reverse complement strand
ACTCTATCAGATTGACTATTTCTATATACTCTTCTAAGAGTAATACTTGTTTTAGAGCTGCCTGTAAACGGTAGACCACCTGACACCTCAAATGAAAATGATTGGCTTTCCAGTTCGTTTTTTTTTGTTGTTGTTTTTTTTTCTTAAGTTTTCTTCTTCTCTTGTGTTTAAATGACTGTGGTTACTGCCTTTATAATAGAAGCTTAAGCTAAAAAGCTTACAGCACCTAGTATTCCCAGGCAGTCTCTCCATCCAAGTACTAACTAGGCCCAACTCTTCTTCGCTTCCGAGATCAGACGAGATCGGGCTTTCAAGGAGTGGTATGGCCGTAAGCGATCACTGCTGGCTGTAGAAGACTATTTCTATATACTCTTCTAAGAGTAATACTTGTTTTAGAGCTGCCAGTAAACGGTAGACCACCTCTGACACCTCAAATGAAAATGATTGGCTTTCCAGTTCGTTTTTTTTTGTTGTTGTTTTTTTTTTCTTAAGTTTTCTTCTTCTCTTGTGTTTAAATGACTGTGGTTACTGCCTTTATAATAGAAGCTTAAGCTAAAAAGCTTACAGCACCTAGTATTCCCAGGCAGTCTCCCATCCAAGTACTAACTAGGCCCAACTCTTCTTCGCTTCCGAGATCAGACGAGATCGGGCTTTCAAGGAGTGGTATGGCCGTAAGCGATCACTGCTGGCTGTAGAAGACTATTTCTATATACTCTTCTAAGAGTAATACTTGTTTTAGAGCTGCCTGTAAACGGTAGACCACCTGACACCTCAAATGAAAATGATTGGCTTTCCAGTTCGTTTTTTTTTGTTGTTGTTTTTTTTTTCTTAAGTTTTCTTCTTCTCTTGTGTTTAAATGACTGTGGTTACTGCCTTTATAATAGAAGCTTAAGCTAAAAAGCTTACAGCACCTAGTATTCCCAGGCAGTCTCCCATCCAAGTACTAACTAGGCCCAACTCTTCTTCGCTTCCGAGATCAGACGAGATCGGGCTTTCAAGGAGTGGTATGGCCGTAAGCGATCACTGCTGGCTGTAGAAGACTATTTCTATATACTCTTCTAAGAGTAATACTTGTTTTAGAGCTGCCTGTAAACGGTAGACCACCTGACACCTCAAATGAAAATGATTGGCTTTCCAGTTCGTTTTTTTTTGTTGTTGTTTTTTTTTTCTTAAGTTTTCTTCTTCTCTTGTGTTTAAATGACTGTGGTTACTGCCTTTATAATAGAAGCTTAAGCTAAAAAGCTTACAGCACCTAGTATTCCCAGGCAGTCTCCCATCCAAGTACTAACTAGGCCCAACTCTTCTTCGCTTCCGAGATCAGACGAGATCGGGCTTTCAAGGAGTGGTATGGCCGTAAGCGATCACTGCTGGCTGTAGAAGACTATTTCTATATACTCTTCTAAGAGTAATACTTGTTTTAGAGCTGCCTGTAAACGGTAGACCACCTGACACCTCAAATGAAAATGATTGGCTTTCCAGTTCGTTTTTTTTTGTTGTTGTTTTTTTTTTCTTAAGTTTTCTTCTTCTCTTGTGTTTAAATGACTGTGGTTACTGCCTTTATAATAGAAGCTTAAGCTAAAAAGCTTACAGCACCTAGTATTCCCAGGCAGTCTCCCATCCAAGTACTAACTAGGCCCAACTCTTCTTCGCTTCCGAGATCAGACGAGATCGGGCTTTCAAGGAGTGGTATGGCCGTAAGCGATCACTGCTGGCTGTAGAAGACTATTTCTATATACTCTTCTAAGAGTAATACTTGTTTTAGAGCTGCCTGTAAACGGTAGACCACCTGACACCTCAAATGAAAATGATTGGCTTTCCAGTTCGTTTTTTTTTGTTGTTGTTTTTTTTTTCTTAAGTTTTCTTCTTCTCTTGTGTTTAAATGACTGTGGTTACTGCCTTTATAATAGAAGCTTAAGCTAAAAAGCTTACAGCACCTAGTATTCCCAGGCAGTCTCCCATCCAAGTACTAACTAGGCCCAACTCTTCTTCGCTTCCGAGATCAGACGAGATCGGGCTTTCAAGGAGTGGTATGGCCGTAAGCGATCACTGCTGGCTGTAGAAGACTATTTCTATATACTCTTCTAAGAGTAATACTTGTTTTAGAGCTGCCTGTAAACGGTAGACCACCTGACACCTCAAATGAAAATGATTGGCTTTCCAGTTCGTTTTTTTTTGTTGTTGTTTTTTTTTTCTTAAGTTTTCTTCTTCTCTTGTGTTTAAATGACTGTGGTTACTGCCTTTATAATAGAAGCTTAAGCTAAAAAGCTTACAGCACCTAGTATTCCCAGGCAGTCTCCCATCCAAGTACTAACTAGGCCCAACTCTTCTTCGCTTCCGAGATCAGACGAGATCGGGCTTTCAAGGAGTGGTATGGCCGTAAGCGATCACTGCTGGCTGTAGAAGACTATTTCTATATACTCTTCTAAGAGTAATACTTGTTTTAGAGCTGCCTGTAAACGGTAGACCACCTGACACCTCAAATGAAAATGATTGGCTTTCCAGTTCGTTTTTTTTTGTTGTTGTTTTTTTTTTCTTAAGTTTTCTTCTTCTCTTGTGTTTAAATGACTGTGGTTACTGCCTTTATAATAGAAGCTTAAGCTAAAAAGCTTACAGCACCTAGTATTCCCAGGCAGTCTCCCATCCAAGTACTAACTAGGCCCAACTCTTCTTCGCTTCCGAGATCAGACGAGATCGGGCTTTCAAGGAGTGGTATGGCCGTAAGCGATCACTGCTGGCTGTAGAAGACTATTTCTATATACTCTTCTAAGAGTAATACTT
This sequence comes from Hoplias malabaricus, assembly GCF_029633855.1. Taxonomy (NCBI): domain Eukaryota; kingdom Metazoa; phylum Chordata; class Actinopteri; order Characiformes; family Erythrinidae; genus Hoplias; species Hoplias malabaricus. The sequence continues at coordinate 28,309 of NW_027101116.1, read as the reverse complement.
GTTTTAGAGCTGCCTGTAAACGGTAGACCACCTGACACCTCAAATGAAAATGATTGGCTTTCCAGTTCGTTTTTTTTTGTTGTTGTTTTTTTTTTCTTAAGTTTTCTTCTTCTCTTGTGTTTAAATGACTGTGGTTACTGCCTTTATAATAGAAGCTTAAGCTAAAAAGCTTACAGCACCTAGTATTCCCAGGCAGTCTCCCATCCAAGTACTAACTAGGCCCAACTCTTCTTCGCTTCCGAGATCAGACGAGATCGGGCTTTCAAGGAGTGGTATGGCCGTAAGCGATCACTGCTGGCTGTAGAAGACTATTTCTATATACTCTTCTAAGAGTAATACTTGTTTTAGAGCTGCCTGTAAACGGTAGACCACCTGACACCTCAAATGAAAATGATTGGCTTTCCAGTTCGTTTTTTTTTGTTGTTGTTTTTTTTTTCTTAAGTTTTCTTCTTCTCTTGTGTTTAAATGACTGTGGTTACTGCCTTTATAATAGAAGCTTAAGCTAAAAAGCTTACAGCACCTAGTATTCCCAGGCAGTCTCCCATCCAAGTACTAACTAGGCCCAACTCTTCTTCGCTTCCGAGATCAGACGAGATCGGGCTTTCAAGGAGTGGTATGGCCGTAAGCGATCACTGCTGGCTGTAGAAGACTATTTCTATATACTCTTCTAAGAGTAATACTTGTTTTAGAGCTGCCTGTAAACGGTAGACCACCTGACACCTCAAATGAAAATGATTGGCTTTCCAGTTCGTTTTTTTTTGTTGTTGTTTTTTTTTTCTTAAGTTTTCTTCTTCTCTTGTGTTTAAATGACTGTGGTTACTGCCTTTATAATAGAAGCTTAAGCTAAAAAGCTTACAGCACCTAGTATTCCCAGGCAGTCTCCCATCCAAGTACTAACTAGGCCCAACTCTTCTTCGCTTCCGAGATCAGACGAGATCGGGCTTTCAAGGAGTGGTATGGCCGTAAGCGATCACTGCTGGCTGTAGAAGACTATTTCTATATACTCTTCTAAGAGTAATACTTGTTTTAGAGCTGCCTGTAAACGGTAGACCACCTGACACCTCAAATGAAAATGATTGGCTTTCCAGTTCGTTTTTTTTTGTTGTTGTTTTTTTTTTCTTAAGTTTTCTTCTTCTCTTGTGTTTAAATGACTGTGGTTACTGCCTTTATAATAGAAGCTTAAGCTAAAAAGCTTACAGCACCTAGTATTCCCAGGCAGTCTCCCATCCAAGTACTAACTAGGCCCAACTCTTCTTCGCTTCCGAGATCAGACGAGATCGGGCTTTCAAGGAGTGGTATGGCCGTAAGCGATCACTGCTGGCTGTAGAAGACTATTTCTATATACTCTTCTAAGAGTAATACTTGTTTTAGAGCTGCCTGTAAACGGTAGACCACCTGACACCTCAAATGAAAATGATTGGCTTTCCAGTTCGTTTTTTTTTGTTGTTGTTTTTTTTTTCTTAAGTTTTCTTCTTCTCTTGTGTTTAAATGACTGTGGTTACTGCCTTTATAATAGAAGCTTAAGCTAAAAAGCTTACAGCACCTAGTATTCCCAGGCAGTCTCCCATCCAAGTACTAACTAGGCCCAACTCTTCTTCGCTTCCGAGATCAGACGAGATCGGGCTTTCAAGGAGTGGTATGGCCGTAAGCGATCACTGCTGGCTGTAGAAGACTATTTCTATATACTCTTCTAAGAGTAATACTTGTTTTAGAGCTGCCTGTAAACGGTAGACCACCTGACACCTCAAATGAAAATGATTGGCTTTCCAGTTCGTTTTTTTTTGTTGTTGTTTTTTTTTTCTTAAGTTTTCTTCTTCTCTTGTGTTTAAATGACTGTGGTTACTGCCTTTATAATAGAAGCTTAAGCTAAAAAGCTTACAGCACCTAGTATTCCCAGGCAGTCTCCCATCCAAGTACTAACTAGGCCCAACTCTTCTTCGCTTCCGAGATCAGACGAGATCGGGCTTTCAAGGAGTGGTATGGCCGTAAGCGATCACTGCTGGCTGTAGAAGACTATTTCTATATACTCTTCTAAGAGTAATACTTGTTTTAGAGCTGCCTGTAAACGGTAGACCACCTGACACCTCAAATGAAAATGATTGGCTTTCCAGTTCGTTTTTTTTTGTTGTTGTTTTTTTTTTCTTAAGTTTTCTTCTTCTCTTGTGTTTAAATGACTGTGGTTACTGCCTTTATAATAGAAGCTTAAGCTAAAAAGCTTACAGCACCTAGTATTCCCAGGCAGTCTCCCATCCAAGTACTAACTAGGCCCAACTCTTCTTCGCTTCCGAGATCAGACGAGATCGGGCTTTCAAGGAGTGGTATGGCCGTAAGCGATCACTGCTGGCTGTAGAAGACTATTTCTATATACTCTTCTAAGAGTAATACTTGTTTTAGAGCTGCCTGTAAACGGTAGACCACCTGACACCTCAAATGAAAATGATTGGCTTTCCAGTTCGTTTTTTTTTGTTGTTGTTTTTTTTTTCTTAAGTTTTCTTCTTCTCTTGTGTTTAAATGACTGTGGTTACTGCCTTTATAATAGAAGCTTAAGCTAAAAAGCTTACAGCACCTAGTATTCCCAGGCAGTCTCCCATCCAAGTACTAACTAGGCCCAACTCTTCTTCGCTTCCGAGATCAGACGAGATCGGGCTTTCAAGGAGTGGTATGGCCGTAAGCGATCACTGCTGGCTGTAGAAGACTATTTCTATATACTCTTCTAAGAGTAATACTTGTTTTAGAGCTGCCTGTAAACGGTAGACCACCTGACACCTCAAATGAAAATGATTGGCTTTCCAGTTCGTTTTTTTTTGTTGTTGTTTTTTTTTTCTTAAGTTTTCTTCTTCTCTTGTGTTTAAATGACTGTGGTTACTGCCTTTATAATAGAAGCTTAAGCTAAAAAGCTTACAGCACCTAGTATTCCCAGGCAGTCTCCCATCCAAGTACTAACTAGGCCCAACTCTTCTTCGCTTCCGAGATCAGACGAGATCGGGCTTTCAAGGAGTGGTATGGCCGTAAGCGATCACTGCTGGCTGTAGAAGACTATTTCTATATACTCTTCTAAGAGTAATACTTGTTTTAGAGCTGCCTGTAAACGGTAGACCACCTGACACCTCAAATGAAAATGATTGGCTTTCCAGTTCGTTTTTTTTTGTTGTTGTTTTTTTTTTCTTAAGTTTTCTTCTTCTCTTGTGTTTAAATGACTGTGGTTACTGCCTTTATAATAGAAGCTTAAGCTAAAAAGCTTACAGCACCTAGTATTCCCAGGCAGTCTCCCATCCAAGTACTAACTAGGCCCAACTCTTCTTCGCTTCCGAGATCAGACGAGATCGGGCTTTCAAGGAGTGGTATGGCCGTAAGCGATCACTGCTGGCTGTAGAAGACTATTTCTATATACTCTTCTAAGAGTAATACTTGTTTTAGAGCTGCCTGTAAACGGTAGACCACCTGACACCTCAAATGAAAATGATTGGCTTTCCAGTTCGTTTTTTTTTGTTGTTGTTTTTTTTTTCTTAAGTTTTCTTCTTCTCTTGTGTTTAAATGACTGTGGTTACTGCCTTTATAATAGAAGCTTAAGCTAAAAAGCTTACAGCACCTAGTATTCCCAGGCAGTCTCCCATCCAAGTACTAACTAGGCCCAACTCTTCTTCGCTTCCGAGATCAGACGAGATCGGGCTTTCAAGGAGTGGTATGGCCGTAAGCGATCACTGCTGGCTGTAGAAGACTATTTCTATATACTCTTCTAAGAGTAATACTTGTTTTAGAGCTGCCTGTAAACGGTAGACCACCTGACACCTCAAATGAAAATGATTGGCTTTCCAGTTCGTTTTTTTTTGTTGTTGTTTTTTTTTTCTTAAGTTTTCTTCTTCTCTTGTGTTTAAATGACTGTGGTTACTGCCTTTATAATAGAAGCTTAAGCTAAAAAGCTTACAGCACCTAGTATTCCCAGGCAGTCTCCCATCCAAGTACTAACTAGGCCCAACTCTTCTTCGCTTCCGAGATCAGACGAGATCGGGCTTTCAAGGAGTGGTATGGCCGTAAGCGATCACTGCTGGCTGTAGAAGACTATTTCTATATACTCTTCTAAGAGTAATACTTGTTTTAGAGCTGCCTGTAAACGGTAGACCACCTGACACCTCAAATGAAAATGATTGGCTTTCCAGTTCGTTTTTTTTTGTTGTTGTTTTTTTTTTCTTAAGTTTTCTTCTTCTCTTGTGTTTAAATGACTGTGGTTACTGCCTTTATAATAGAAGCTTAAGCTAAAAAGCTTACAGCACCTAGTATTCCCAGGCAGTCTCCCATCCAAGTACTAACTAGGCCCAACTCTTCTTCGCTTCCGAGATCAGACGAGATCGGGCTTTCAAGGAGTGGTATGGCCGTAAGCGATCACTGCTGGCTGTAGAAGACTATTTCTATATACTCTTCTAAGAGTAATACTTGTTTTAGAGCTGCCTGTAAACGGTAGACCACCTGACACCTCAAATGAAAATGATTGGCTTTCCAGTTCGTTTTTTTTTGTTGTTGTTTTTTTTTTCTTAAGTTTTCTTCTTCTCTTGTGTTTAAATGACTGTGGTTACTGCCTTTATAATAGAAGCTTAAGCTAAAAAGCTTACAGCACCTAGTATTCCCAGGCAGTCTCCCATCCAAGTACTAACTAGGCCCAACTCTTCTTCGCTTCCGAGATCAGACGAGATCGGGCTTTCAAGGAGTGGTATGGCCGTAAGCGATCACTGCTGGCTGTAGAAGACTATTTCTATATACTCTTCTAAGAGTAATACTTGTTTTAGAGCTGCCTGTAAACGGTAGACCACCTGACACCTCAAATGAAAATGATTGGCTTTCCAGTTCGTTTTTTTTTGTTGTTGTTTTTTTTTTCTTAAGTTTTCTTCTTCTCTTGTGTTTAAATGACTGTGGTTACTGCCTTTATAATAGAAGCTTAAGCTAAAAAGCTTACAGCACCTAGTATTCCCAGGCAGTCTCCCATCCAAGTACTAACTAGGCCCAACTCTTCTTCGCTTCCGAGATCAGACGAGATCGGGCTTTCAAGGAGTGGTATGGCCGTAAGCGATCACTGCTGGCTGTAGAAGACTATTTCTATATACTCTTCTAAGAGTAATACTTGTTTTAGAGCTGCCTGTAAACGGTAGACCACCTGACACCTCAAATGAAAATGATTGGCTTTCCAGTTCGTTTTTTTTTGTTGTTGTTTTTTTTTTCTTAAGTTTTCTTCTTCTCTTGTGTTTAAATGACTGTGGTTACTGCCTTTATAATAGAAGCTTAAGCTAAAAAGCTTACAGCACCTAGTATTCCCAGGCAGTCTCCCATCCAAGTACTAACTAGGCCCAACTCTTCTTCGCTTCCGAGATCAGACGAGATCGGGCTTTCAAGGAGTGGTATGGCCGTAAGCGATCACTGCTGGCTGTAGAAGACTATTTCTATATACTCTTCTAAGAGTAATACTTGTTTTAGAGCTGCCTGTAAACGGTAGACCACCTGACACCTCAAATGAAAATGATTGGCTTTCCAGTTCGTTTTTTTTTGTTGTTGTTTTTTTTTTCTTAAGTTTTCTTCTTCTCTTGTGTTTAAATGACTGTGGTTACTGCCTTTATAATAGAAGCTTAAGCTAAAAAGCTTACAGCACCTAGTATTCCCAGGCAGTCTCCCATCCAAGTACTAACTAGGCCCAACTCTTCTTCGCTTCCGAGATCAGACGAGATCGGGCTTTCAAGGAGTGGTATGGCCGTAAGCGATCACTGCTGGCTGTAGAAGACTATTTCTATATACTCTTCTAAGAGTAATACTTGTTTTAGAGCTGCCTGTAAACGGTAGACCACCTGACACCTCAAATGAAAATGATTGGCTTTCCAGTTCGTTTTTTTTTGTTGTTGTTTTTTTTTTCTTAAGTTTTCTTCTTCTCTTGTGTTTAAATGACTGTGGTTACTGCCTTTATAATAGAAGCTTAAGCTAAAAAGCTTACAGCACCTAGTATTCCCAGGCAGTCTCCCATCCAAGTACTAACTAGGCCCAACTCTTCTTCGCTTCCGAGATCAGACGAGATCGGGCTTTCAAGGAGTGGTATGGCCGTAAGCGATCACTGCTGGCTGTAGAAGACTATTTCTATATACTCTTCTAAGAGTAATACTTGTTTTAGAGCTGCCTGTAAACGGTAGACCACCTGACACCTCAAATGAAAATGATTGGCTTTCCAGTTCGTTTTTTTTTGTTGTTGTTTTTTTTTTCTTAAGTTTTCTTCTTCTCTTGTGTTTAAATGACTGTGGTTACTGCCTTTATAATAGAAGCTTAAGCTAAAAAGCTTACAGCACCTAGTATTCCCAGGCAGTCTCCCATCCAAGTACTAACTAGGCCCAACTCTTCTTCGCTTCCGAGATCAGACGAGATCGGGCTTTCAAGGAGTGGTATGGCCGTAAGCGATCACTGCTGGCTGTAGAAGACTATTTCTATATACTCTTCTAAGAGTAATACTTGTTTTAGAGCTGCCTGTAAACGGTAGACCACCTGACACCTCAAATGAAAATGATTGGCTTTCCAGTTCGTTTTTTTTTGTTGTTGTTTTTTTTTTCTTAAGTTTTCTTCTTCTCTTGTGTTTAAATGACTGTGGTTACTGCCTTTATAATAGAAGCTTAAGCTAAAAAGCTTACAGCACCTAGTATTCCCAGGCAGTCTCCCATCCAAGTACTAACTAGGCCCAACTCTTCTTCGCTTCCGAGATCAGACGAGATCGGGCTTTCAAGGAGTGGTATGGCCGTAAGCGATCACTGCTGGCTGTAGAAGACTATTTCTATATACTCTTCTAAGAGTAATACTTGTTTTAGAGCTGCCTGTAAACGGTAGACCACCTGACACCTCAAATGAAAATGATTGGCTTTCCAGTTCGTTTTTTTTTGTTGTTGTTTTTTTTTTCTTAAGTTTTCTTCTTCTCTTGTGTTTAAATGACTGTGGTTACTGCCTTTATAATAGAAGCTTAAGCTAAAAAGCTTACAGCACCTAGTATTCCCAGGCAGTCTCCCATCCAAGTACTAACTAGGCCCAACTCTTCTTCGCTTCCGAGATCAGACGAGATCGGGCTTTCAAGGAGTGGTATGGCCGTAAGCGATCACTGCTGGCTGTAGAAGACTATTTCTATATACTCTTCTAAGAGTAATACTTGTTTTAGAGCTGCCTGTAAACGGTAGACCACCTGACACCTCAAATGAAAATGATTGGCTTTCCAGTTCGTTTTTTTTTGTTGTTGTTTTTTTTTTCTTAAGTTTTCTTCTTCTCTTGTGTTTAAATGACTGTGGTTACTGCCTTTATAATAGAAGCTTAAGCTAAAAAGCTTACAGCACCTAGTATTCCCAGGCAGTCTCCCATCCAAGTACTAACTAGGCCCAACTCTTCTTCGCTTCCGAGATCAGACGAGATCGGGCTTTCAAGGAGTGGTATGGCCGTAAGCGATCACTGCTGGCTGTAGAAGACTATTTCTATATACTCTTCTAAGAGTAATACTTGTTTTAGAGCTGCCTGTAAACGGTAGACCACCTGACACCTCAAATGAAAATGATTGGCTTTCCAGTTCGTTTTTTTTTGTTGTTGTTTTTTTTTTCTTAAGTTTTCTTCTTCTCTTGTGTTTAAATGACTGTGGTTACTGCCTTTATAATAGAAGCTTAAGCTAAAAAGCTTACAGCACCTAGTATTCCCAGGCAGTCTCCCATCCAAGTACTAACTAGGCCCAACTCTTCTTCGCTTCCGAGATCAGACGAGATCGGGCTTTCAAGGAGTGGTATGGCCGTAAGCGATCACTGCTGGCTGTAGAAGACTATTTCTATATACTCTTCTAAGAGTAATACTTGTTTTAGAGCTGCCTGTAAACGGTAGACCACCTGACACCTCAAATGAAAATGATTGGCTTTCCAGTTCGTTTTTTTTTGTTGTTGTTTTTTTTTTCTTAAGTTTTCTTCTTCTCTTGTGTTTAAATGACTGTGGTTACTGCCTTTATAATAGAAGCTTAAGCTAAAAAGCTTACAGCACCTAGTATTCCCAGGCAGTCTCCCATCCAAGTACTAACTAGGCCCAACTCTTCTTCGCTTCCGAGATCAGACGAGATCGGGCTTTCAAGGAGTGGTATGGCCGTAAGCGATCACTGCTGGCTGTAGAAGACTATTTCTATATACTCTTCTAAGAGTAATACTTGTTTTAGAGCTGCCTGTAAACGGTAGACCACCTGACACCTCAAATGAAAATGATTGGCTTTCCAGTTCGTTTTTTTTTGTTGTTGTTTTTTTTTTCTTAAGTTTTCTTCTTCTCTTGTGTTTAAATGACTGTGGTTACTGCCTTTATAATAGAAGCTTAAGCTAAAAAGCTTACAGCACCTAGTATTCCCAGGCAGTCTCCCATCCAAGTACTAACTAGGCCCAACTCTTCTTCGCTTCCGAGATCAGACGAGATCGGGCTTTCAAGGAGTGGTATGGCCGTAAGCGATCACTGCTGGCTGTAGAAGACTATTTCTATATACTCTTCTAAGAGTAATACTTGTTTTAGAGCTGCCTGTAAACGGTAGACCACCTGACACCTCAAATGAAAATGATTGGCTTTCCAGTTCGTTTTTTTTTGTTGTTGTTTTTTTTTTCTTAAGTTTTCTTCTTCTCTTGTGTTTAAATGACTGTGGTTACTGCCTTTATAATAGAAGCTTAAGCTAAAAAGCTTACAGCACCTAGTATTCCCAGGCAGTCTCCCATCCAAGTACTAACTAGGCCCAACTCTTCTTCGCTTCCGAGATCAGACGAGATCGGGCTTTCAAGGAGTGGTATGGCCGTAAGCGATCACTGCTGGCTGTAGAAGACTATTTCTATATACTCTTCTAAGAGTAATACTTGTTTTAGAGCTGCCTGTAAACGGTAGACCACCTGACACCTCAAATGAAAATGATTGGCTTTCCAGTTCGTTTTTTTTTGTTGTTGTTTTTTTTTTCTTAAGTTTTCTTCTTCTCTTGTGTTTAAATGACTGTGGTTACTGCCTTTATAATAGAAGCTTAAGCTAAAAAGCTTACAGCACCTAGTATTCCCAGGCAGTCTCCCATCCAAGTACTAACTAGGCCCAACTCTTCTTCGCTTCCGAGATCAGACGAGATCGGGCTTTCAAGGAGTGGTATGGCCGTAAGCGATCACTGCTGGCTGTAGAAGACTATTTCTATATACTCTTCTAAGAGTAATACTTGTTTTAGAGCTGCCTGTAAACGGTAGACCACCTGACACCTCAAATGAAAATGATTGGCTTTCCAGTTCGTTTTTTTTTGTTGTTGTTTTTTTTTTCTTAAGTTTTCTTCTTCTCTTGTGTTTAAATGACTGTGGTTACTGCCTTTATAATAGAAGCTTAAGCTAAAAAGCTTACAGCACCTAGTATTCCCAGGCAGTCTCCCATCCAAGTACTAACTAGGCCCAACTCTTCTTCGCTTCCGAGATCAGACGAGATCGGGCTTTCAAGGAGTGGTATGGCCGTAAGCGATCACTGCTGGCTGTAGAAGACTATTTCTATATACTCTTCTAAGAGTAATACTTGTTTTAGAGCTGCCTGTAAACGGTAGACCACCTGACACCTCAAATGAAAATGATTGGCTTTCCAGTTCGTTTTTTTTTGTTGTTGTTTTTTTTTTCTTAAGTTTTCTTCTTCTCTTGTGTTTAAATGACTGTGGTTACTGCCTTTATAATAGAAGCTTAAGCTAAAAAGCTTACAGCACCTAGTATTCCCAGGCAGTCTCCCATCCAAGTACTAACTAGGCCCAACTCTTCTTCGCTTCCGAGATCAGACGAGATCGGGCTTTCAAGGAGTGGTATGGCCGTAAGCGATCACTGCTGGCTGTAGAAGACTATTTCTATATACTCTTCTAAGAGTAATACTTGTTTTAGAGCTGCCTGTAAACGGTAGACCACCTGACACCTCAAATGAAAATGATTGGCTTTCCAGTTCGTTTTTTTTTGTTGTTGTTTTTTTTTTCTTAAGTTTTCTTCTTCTCTTGTGTTTAAATGACTGTGGTTACTGCCTTTATAATAGAAGCTTAAGCTAAAAAGCTTACAGCACCTAGTATTCCCAGGCAGTCTCCCATCCAAGTACTAACTAGGCCCAACTCTTCTTCGCTTCCGAGATCAGACGAGATCGGGCTTTCAAGGAGTGGTATGGCCGTAAGCGATCACTGCTGGCTGTAGAAGACTATTTCTATATACTCTTCTAAGAGTAATACTTGTTTTAGAGCTGCCTGTAAACGGTAGACCACCTGACACCTCAAATGAAAATGATTGGCTTTCCAGTTCGTTTTTTTTTGTTGTTGTTTTTTTTTTCTTAAGTTTTCTTCTTCTCTTGTGTTTAAATGACTGTGGTTACTGCCTTTATAATAGAAGCTTAAGCTAAAAAGCTTACAGCACCTAGTATTCCCAGGCAGTCTCCCATCCAAGTACTAACTAGGCCCAACTCTTCTTCGCTTCCGAGATCAGACGAGATCGGGCTTTCAAGGAGTGGTATGGCCGTAAGCGATCACTGCTGGCTGTAGAAGACTATTTCTATATACTCTTCTAAGAGTAATACTTGTTTTAGAGCTGCCTGTAAACGGTAGACCACCTGACACCTCAAATGAAAATGATTGGCTTTCCAGTTCGTTTTTTTTTGTTGTTGTTTTTTTTTTCTTAAGTTTTCTTCTTCTCTTGTGTTTAAATGACTGTGGTTACTGCCTTTATAATAGAAGCTTAAGCTAAAAAGCTTACAGCACCTAGTATTCCCAGGCAGTCTCCCATCCAAGTACTAACTAGGCCCAACTCTTCTTCGCTTCCGAGATCAGACGAGATCGGGCTTTCAAGGAGTGGTATGGCCGTAAGCGATCACTGCTGGCTGTAGAAGACTATTTCTATATACTCTTCTAAGAGTAATACTTGTTTTAGAGCTGCCTGTAAACGGTAGACCACCTGACACCTCAAATGAAAATGATTGGCTTTCCAGTTCGTTTTTTTTTGTTGTTGTTTTTTTTTTCTTAAGTTTTCTTCTTCTCTTGTGTTTAAATGACTGTGGTTACTGCCTTTATAATAGAAGCTTAAGCTAAAAAGCTTACAGCACCTAGTATTCCCAGGCAGTCTCCCATCCAAGTACTAACTAGGCCCAACTCTTCTTCGCTTCCGAGATCAGACGAGATCGGGCTTTCAAGGAGTGGTATGGCCGTAAGCGATCACTGCTGGCTGTAGAAGACTATTTCTATATACTCTTCTAAGAGTAATACTTGTTTTAGAGCTGCCTGTAAACGGTAGACCACCTGACACCTCAAATGAAAATGATTGGCTTTCCAGTTCGTTTTTTTTTGTTGTTGTTTTTTTTTTCTTAAGTTTTCTTCTTCTCTTGTGTTTAAATGACTGTGGTTACTGCCTTTATAATAGAAGCTTAAGCTAAAAAGCTTACAGCACCTAGTATTCCCAGGCAGTCTCCCATCCAAGTACTAACTAGGCCCAACTCTTCTTCGCTTCCGAGATCAGACGAGATCGGGCTTTCAAGGAGTGGTATGGCCGTAAGCGATCACTGCTGGCTGTAGAAGACTATTTCTATATACTCTTCTAAGAGTAATACTTGTTTTAGAGCTGCCTGTAAACGGTAGACCACCTGACACCTCAAATGAAAATGATTGGCTTTCCAGTTCGTTTTTTTTTGTTGTTGTTTTTTTTTTCTTAAGTTTTCTTCTTCTCTTGTGTTTAAATGACTGTGGTTACTGCCTTTATAATAGAAGCTTAAGCTAAAAAGCTTACAGCACCTAGTATTCCCAGGCAGTCTCCCATCCAAGTACTAACTAGGCCCAACTCTTCTTCGCTTCCGAGATCAGACGAGATCGGGCTTTCAAGGAGTGGTATGGCCGTAAGCGATCACTGCTGGCTGTAGAAGACTATTTCTATATACTCTTCTAAGAGTAATACTTGTTTTAGAGCTGCCTGTAAACGGTAGACCACCTGACACCTCAAATGAAAATGATTGGCTTTCCAGTTCGTTTTTTTTTGTTGTTGTTTTTTTTTTCTTAAGTTTTCTTCTTCTCTTGTGTTTAAATGACTGTGGTTACTGCCTTTATAATAGAAGCTTAAGCTAAAAAGCTTACAGCACCTAGTATTCCCAGGCAGTCTCCCATCCAAGTACTAACTAGGCCCAACTCTTCTTCGCTTCCGAGATCAGACGAGATCGGGCTTTCAAGGAGTGGTATGGCCGTAAGCGATCACTGCTGGCTGTAGAAGACTATTTCTATATACTCTTCTAAGAGTAATACTTGTTTTAGAGCTGCCTGTAAACGGTAGACCACCTGACACCTCAAATGAAAATGATTGGCTTTCCAGTTCGTTTTTTTTTGTTGTTGTTTTTTTTTTCTTAAGTTTTCTTCTTCTCTTGTGTTTAAATGACTGTGGTTACTGCCTTTATAATAGAAGCTTAAGCTAAAAAGCTTACAGCACCTAGTATTCCCAGGCAGTCTCCCATCCAAGTACTAACTAGGCCCAACTCTTCTTCGCTTCCGAGATCAGACGAGATCGGGCTTTCAAGGAGTGGTATGGCCGTAAGCGATCACTGCTGGCTGTAGAAGACTATTTCTATATACTCTTCTAAGAGTAATACTTGTTTTAGAGCTGCCTGTAAACGGTAGACCACCTGACACCTCAAATGAAAATGATTGGCTTTCCAGTTCGTTTTTTTTTGTTGTTGTTTTTTTTTTCTTAAGTTTTCTTCTTCTCTTGTGTTTAAATGACTGTGGTTACTGCCTTTATAATAGAAGCTTAAGCTAAAAAGCTTACAGCACCTAGTATTCCCAGGCAGTCTCCCATCCAAGTACTAACTAGGCCCAACTCTTCTTCGCTTCCGAGATCAGACGAGATCGGGCTTTCAAGGAGTGGTATGGCCGTAAGCGATCACTGCTGGCTGTAGAAGACTATTTCTATATACTCTTCTAAGAGTAATACTTGTTTTAGAGCTGCCTGTAAACGGTAGACCACCTGACACCTCAAATGAAAATGATTGGCTTTCCAGTTCGTTTTTTTTTGTTGTTGTTTTTTTTTTCTTAAGTTTTCTTCTTCTCTTGTGTTTAAATGACTGTGGTTACTGCCTTTATAATAGAAGCTTAAGCTAAAAAGCTTACAGCACCTAGTATTCCCAGGCAGTCTCCCATCCAAGTACTAACTAGGCCCAACTCTTCTTCGCTTCCGAGATCAGACGAGATCGGGCTTTCAAGGAGTGGTATGGCCGTAAGCGATCACTGCTGGCTGTAGAAGACTATTTCTATATACTCTTCTAAGAGTAATACTTGTTTTAGAGCTGCCTGTAAACGGTAGACCACCTGACACCTCAAATGAAAATGATTGGCTTTCCAGTTCGTTTTTTTTTGTTGTTGTTTTTTTTTTCTTAAGTTTTCTTCTTCTCTTGTGTTTAAATGACTGTGGTTACTGCCTTTATAATAGAAGCTTAAGCTAAAAAGCTTACAGCACCTAGTATTCCCAGGCAGTCTCCCATCCAAGTACTAACTAGGCCCAACTCTTCTTCGCTTCCGAGATCAGACGAGATCGGGCTTTCAAGGAGTGGTATGGCCGTAAGCGATCACTGCTGGCTGTAGAAGACTATTTCTATATACTCTTCTAAGAGTAATACTTGTTTTAGAGCTGCCTGTAAACGGTAGACCACCTGACACCTCAAATGAAAATGATTGGCTTTCCAGTTCGTTTTTTTTTGTTGTTGTTTTTTTTTTCTTAAGTTTTCTTCTTCTCTTGTGTTTAAATGACTGTGGTTACTGCCTTTATAATAGAAGCTTAAGCTAAAAAGCTTACAGCACCTAGTATTCCCAGGCAGTCTCCCATCCAAGTACTAACTAGGCCCAACTCTTCTTCGCTTCCGAGATCAGACGAGATCGGGCTTTCAAGGAGTGGTATGGCCGTAAGCGATCACTGCTGGCTGTAGAAGACTATTTCTATATACTCTTCTAAGAGTAATACTTGTTTTAGAGCTGCCTGTAAACGGTAGACCACCTGACACCTCAAATGAAAATGATTGGCTTTCCAGTTCGTTTTTTTTTGTTGTTGTTTTTTTTTTCTTAAGTTTTCTTCTTCTCTTGTGTTTAAATGACTGTGGTTACTGCCTTTATAATAGAAGCTTAAGCTAAAAAGCTTACAGCACCTAGTATTCCCAGGCAGTCTCCCATCCAAGTACTAACTAGGCCCAACTCTTCTTCGCTTCCGAGATCAGACGAGATCGGGCTTTCAAGGAGTGGTATGGCCGTAAGCGATCACTGCTGGCTGTAGAAGACTATTTCTATATACTCTTCTAAGAGTAATACTTGTTTTAGAGCTGCCTGTAAACGGTAGACCACCTGACACCTCAAATGAAAATGATTGGCTTTCCAGTTCGTTTTTTTTTGTTGTTGTTTTTTTTTTCTTAAGTTTTCTTCTTCTCTTGTGTTTAAATGACTGTGGTTACTGCCTTTATAATAGAAGCTTAAGCTAAAAAGCTTACAGCACCTAGTATTCCCAGGCAGTCTCCCATCCAAGTACTAACTAGGCCCAACTCTTCTTCGCTTCCGAGATCAGACGAGATCGGGCTTTCAAGGAGTGGTATGGCCGTAAGCGATCACTGCTGGCTGTAGAAGACTATTTCTATATACTCTTCTAAGAGTAATACTTGTTTTAGAGCTGCCTGTAAACGGTAGACCACCTGACACCTCAAATGAAAATGATTGGCTTTCCAGTTCGTTTTTTTTTGTTGTTGTTTTTTTTTTCTTAAGTTTTCTTCTTCTCTTGTGTTTAAATGACTGTGGTTACTGCCTTTATAATAGAAGCTTAAGCTAAAAAGCTTACAGCACCTAGTATTCCCAGGCAGTCTCCCATCCAAGTACTAACTAGGCCCAACTCTTCTTCGCTTCCGAGATCAGACGAGATCGGGCTTTCAAGGAGTGGTATGGCCGTAAGCGATCACTGCTGGCTGTAGAAGACTATTTCTATATACTCTTCTAAGAGTAATACTTGTTTTAGAGCTGCCTGTAAACGGTAGACCACCTGACACCTCAAATGAAAATGATTGGCTTTCCAGTTCGTTTTTTTTGTTGTTGTTGTTTTTTTTTTCTTAAGTTTTCTTCTTCTCTTGTGTTTAAATGACTGTGGTTACTGCCTTTATAATAGAAGCTTAAGCTAAAAAGCTTACAGCACCTAGTATTCCCAGGCAGTCTCCCATCCAAGTACTAACTAGGCCCAACTCTTCTTCGCTTCCGAGATCAGACGAGATCGGGCTTTCAAGGAGTGGTATGGCCGTAAGCGATCACTGCTGGCTGTAGAAGACTATTTCTATATACTCTTCTAAGAGTAATACTTGTTTTAGAGCTGCCTGTAAACGGTAGACCACCTGACACCTCAAATGAAAATGATTGGCTTTCCAGTTCGTTTTTTTTTGTTGTTGTTTTTTTTTTCTTAAGTTTTCTTCTTCTCTTGTGTTTAAATGACTGTGGTTACTGCCTTTATAATAGAAGCTTAAGCTAAAAAGCTTACAGCACCTAGTATTCCCAGGCAGTCTCCCATCCAAGTACTAACTAGGCCCAACTCTTCTTCGCTTCCGAGATCAGACGAGATCGGGCTTTCAAGGAGTGGTATGGCCGTAAGCGATCACTGCTGGCTGTAGAAGACTATTTCTATATACTCTTCTAAGAGTAATACTTGTTTTAGAGCTGCCTGTAAACGGTAGACCACCTGACACCTCAAATGAAAATGATTGGCTTTCCAGTTCGTTTTTTTTTGTTGTTGTTTTTTTTTTCTTAAGTTTTCTTCTTCTCTTGTGTTTAAATGACTGTGGTTACTGCCTTTATAATAGAAGCTTAAGCTAAAAAGCTTACAGCACCTAGTATTCCCAGGCAGTCTCCCATCCAAGTACTAACTAGGCCCAACTCTTCTTCGCTTCCGAGATCAGACGAGATCGGGCTTTCAAGGAGTGGTATGGCCGTAAGCGATCACTGCTGGCTGTAGAAGACTATTTCTATATACTCTTCTAAGAGTAATACTTGTTTTAGAGCTGCCTGTAAACGGTAGACCACCTGACACCTCAAATGAAAATGATTGGCTTTCCAGTTCGTTTTTTTTTGTTGTTGTTTTTTTTTTCTTAAGTTTTCTTCTTCTCTTGTGTTTAAATGACTGTGGTTACTGCCTTTATAATAGAAGCTTAAGCTAAAAAGCTTACAGCACCTAGTATTCCCAGGCAGTCTCCCATCCAAGTACTAACTAGGCCCAACTCTTCTTCGCTTCCGAGATCAGACGAGATCGGGCTTTCAAGGAGTGGTATGGCCGTAAGCGATCACTGCTGGCTGTAGAAGACTATTTCTATATACTCTTCTAAGAGTAATACTTGTTTTAGAGCTGCCTGTAAACGGTAGACCACCTGACACCTCAAATGAAAATGATTGGCTTTCCAGTTCGTTTTTTTTTGTTGTTGTTTTTTTTTTCTTAAGTTTTCTTCTTCTCTTGTGTTTAAATGACTGTGGTTACTGCCTTTATAATAGAAGCTTAAGCTAAAAAGCTTACAGCACCTAGTATTCCCAGGCAGTCTCCCATCCAAGTACTAACTAGGCCCAACTCTTCTTCGCTTCCGAGATCAGACGAGATCGGGCTTTCAAGGAGTGGTATGGCCGTAAGCGATCACTGCTGGCTGTAGAAGACTATTTCTATATACTCTTCTAAGAGTAATACTTGTTTTAGAGCTGCCTGTAAACGGTAGACCACCTGACACCTCAAATGAAAATGATTGGCTTTCCAGTTCGTTTTTTTTTGTTGTTGTTTTTTTTTTCTTAAGTTTTCTTCTTCTCTTGTGTTTAAATGACTGTGGTTACTGCCTTTATAATAGAAGCTTAAGCTAAAAAGCTTACAGCACCTAGTATTCCCAGGCAGTCTCCCATCCAAGTACTAACTAGGCCCAACTCTTCTTCGCTTCCGAGATCAGACGAGATCGGGCTTTCAAGGAGTGGTATGGCCGTAAGCGATCACTGCTGGCTGTAGAAGACTATTTCTATATACTCTTCTAAGAGTAATACTTGTTTTAGAGCTGCCTGTAAACGGTAGACCACCTGACACCTCAAATGAAAATGATTGGCTTTCCAGTTCGTTTTTTTTTGTTGTTGTTTTTTTTTTCTTAAGTTTTCTTCTTCTCTTGTGTTTAAATGACTGTGGTTACTGCCTTTATAATAGAAGCTTAAGCTAAAAAGCTTACAGCACCTAGTATTCCCAGGCAGTCTCCCATCCAAGTACTAACTAGGCCCAACTCTTCTTCGCTTCCGAGATCAGACGAGATCGGGCTTTCAAGGAGTGGTATGGCCGTAAGCGATCACTGCTGGCTGTAGAAGACTATTTCTATATACTCTTCTAAGAGTAATACTTGTTTTAGAGCTGCCTGTAAACGGTAGACCACCTGACACCTCAAATGAAAATGATTGGCTTTCCAGTTCGTTTTTTTTTGTTGTTGTTTTTTTTTTCTTAAGTTTTCTTCTTCTCTTGTGTTTAAATGACTGTGGTTACTGCCTTTATAATAGAAGCTTAAGCTAAAAAGCTTACAGCACCTAGTATTCCCAGGCAGTCTCCCATCCAAGTACTAACTAGGCCCAACTCTTCTTCGCTTCCGAGATCAGACGAGATCGGGCTTTCAAGGAGTGGTATGGCCGTAAGCGATCACTGCTGGCTGTAGAAGACTATTTCTATATACTCTTCTAAGAGTAATACTTGTTTTAGAGCTGCCTGTAAACGGTAGACCACCTGACACCTCAAATGAAAATGATTGGCTTTCCAGTTCGTTTTTTTTTGTTGTTGTTTTTTTTTTCTTAAGTTTTCTTCTTCTCTTGTGTTTAAATGACTGTGGTTACTGCCTTTATAATAGAAGCTTAAGCTAAAAAGCTTACAGCACCTAGTATTCCCAGGCAGTCTCCCATCCAAGTACTAACTAGGCCCAACTCTTCTTCGCTTCCGAGATCAGACGAGATCGGGCTTTCAAGGAGTGGTATGGCCGTAAGCGATCACTGCTGGCTGTAGAAGACTATTTCTATATACTCTTCTAAGAGTAATACTTGTTTTAGAGCTGCCTGTAAACGGTAGACCACCTGACACCTCAAATGAAAATGATTGGCTTTCCAGTTCGTTTTTTTTTGTTGTTGTTTTTTTTTTCTTAAGTTTTCTTCTTCTCTTGTGTTTAAATGACTGTGGTTACTGCCTTTATAATAGAAGCTTAAGCTAAAAAGCTTACAGCACCTAGTATTCCCAGGCAGTCTCCCATCCAAGTACTAACTAGGCCCAACTCTTCTTCGCTTCCGAGATCAGACGAGATCGGGCTTTCAAGGAGTGGTATGGCCGTAAGCGATCACTGCTGGCTGTAGAAGACTATTTCTATATACTCTTCTAAGAGTAATACTTGTTTTAGAGCTGCCTGTAAACGGTAGACCACCTGACACCTCAAATGAAAATGATTGGCTTTCCAGTTCGTTTTTTTTTGTTGTTGTTTTTTTTTTCTTAAGTTTTCTTCTTCTCTTGTGTTTAAATGACTGTGGTTACTGCCTTTATAATAGAAGCTTAAGCTAAAAAGCTTACAGCACCTAGTATTCCCAGGCAGTCTCCCATCCAAGTACTAACTAGGCCCAACTCTTCTTCGCTTCCGAGATCAGACGAGATCGGGCTTTCAAGGAGTGGTATGGCCGTAAGCGATCACTGCTGGCTGTAGAAGACTATTTCTATATACTCTTCTAAGAGTAATACTTGTTTTAGAGCTGCCTGTAAACGGTAGACCACCTGACACCTCAAATGAAAATGATTGGCTTTCCAGTTCGTTTTTTTTTGTTGTTGTTTTTTTTTTCTTAAGTTTTCTTCTTCTCTTGTGTTTAAATGACTGTGGTTACTGCCTTTATAATAGAAGCTTAAGCTAAAAAGCTTACAGCACCTAGTATTCCCAGGCAGTCTCCCATCCAAGTACTAACTAGGCCCAACTCTTCTTCGCTTCCGAGATCAGACGAGATCGGGCTTTCAAGGAGTGGTATGGCCGTAAGCGATCACTGCTGGCTGTAGAAGACTATTTCTATATACTCTTCTAAGAGTAATACTTGTTTTAGAGCTGCCTGTAAACGGTAGACCACCTGACACCTCAAATGAAAATGATTGGCTTTCCAGTTCGTTTTTTTTTGTTGTTGTTTTTTTTTTCTTAAGTTTTCTTCTTCTCTTGTGTTTAAATGACTGTGGTTACTGCCTTTATAATAGAAGCTTAAGCTAAAAAGCTTACAGCACCTAGTATTCCCAGGCAGTCTCCCATCCAAGTACTAACTAGGCCCAACTCTTCTTCGCTTCCGAGATCAGACGAGATCGGGCTTTCAAGGAGTGGTATGGCCGTAAGCGATCACTGCTGGCTGTAGAAGACTATTTCTATATACTCTTCTAAGAGTAATACTTGTTTTAGAGCTGCCTGTAAACGGTAGACCACCTGACACCTCAAATGAAAATGATTGGCTTTCCAGTTCGTTTTTTTTTGTTGTTGTTTTTTTTTTCTTAAGTTTTCTTCTTCTCTTGTGTTTAAATGACTGTGGTTACTGCCTTTATAATAGAAGCTTAAGCTAAAAAGCTTACAGCACCTAGTATTCCCAGGCAGTCTCCCATCCAAGTACTAACTAGGCCCAACTCTTCTTCGCTTCCGAGATCAGACGAGATCGGGCTTTCAAGGAGTGGTATGGCCGTAAGCGATCACTGCTGGCTGTAGAAGACTATTTCTATATACTCTTCTAAGAGTAATACTTGTTTTAGAGCTGCCTGTAAACGGTAGACCACCTGACACCTCAAATGAAAATGATTGGCTTTCCAGTTCGTTTTTTTTTGTTGTTGTTTTTTTTTTCTTAAGTTTTCTTCTTCTCTTGTGTTTAAATGACTGTGGTTACTGCCTTTATAATAGAAGCTTAAGCTAAAAAGCTTACAGCACCTAGTATTCCCAGGCAGTCTCCCATCCAAGTACTAACTAGGCCCAACTCTTCTTCGCTTCCGAGATCAGACGAGATCGGGCTTTCAAGGAGTGGTATGGCCGTAAGCGATCACTGCTGGCTGTAGAAGACTATTTCTATATACTCTTCTAAGAGTAATACTTGTTTTAGAGCTGCCTGTAAACGGTAGACCACCTGACACCTCAAATGAAAATGATTGGCTTTCCAGTTCGTTTTTTTTTGTTGTTGTTTTTTTTTTCTTAAGTTTTCTTCTTCTCTTGTGTTTAAATGACTGTGGTTACTGCCTTTATAATAGAAGCTTAAGCTAAAAAGCTTACAGCACCTAGTATTCCCAGGCAGTCTCCCATCCAAGTACTAACTAGGCCCAACTCTTCTTCGCTTCCGAGATCAGACGAGATCGGGCTTTCAAGGAGTGGTATGGCCGTAAGCGATCACTGCTGGCTGTAGAAGACTATTTCTATATACTCTTCTAAGAGTAATACTTGTTTTAGAGCTGCCTGTAAACGGTAGACCACCTGACACCTCAAATGAAAATGATTGGCTTTCCAGTTCGTTTTTTTTTGTTGTTGTTTTTTTTTTCTTAAGTTTTCTTCTTCTCTTGTGTTTAAATGACTGTGGTTACTGCCTTTATAATAGAAGCTTAAGCTAAAAAGCTTACAGCACCTAGTATTCCCAGGCAGTCTCCCATCCAAGTACTAACTAGGCCCAACTCTTCTTCGCTTCCGAGATCAGACGAGATCGGGCTTTCAAGGAGTGGTATGGCCGTAAGCGATCACTGCTGGCTGTAGAAGACTATTTCTATATACTCTTCTAAGAGTAATACTTGTTTTAGAGCTGCCTGTAAACGGTAGACCACCTGACACCTCAAATGAAAATGATTGGCTTTCCAGTTCGTTTTTTTTTGTTGTTGTTTTTTTTTTCTTAAGTTTTCTTCTTCTCTTGTGTTTAAATGACTGTGGTTACTGCCTTTATAATAGAAGCTTAAGCTAAAAAGCTTACAGCACCTAGTATTCCCAGGCAGTCTCCCATCCAAGTACTAACTAGGCCCAACTCTTCTTCGCTTCCGAGATCAGACGAGATCGGGCTTTCAAGGAGTGGTATGGCCGTAAGCGATCACTGCTGGCTGTAGAAGACTATTTCTATATACTCTTCTAAGAGTAATACTTGTTTTAGAGCTGCCTGTAAACGGTAGACCACCTGACACCTCAAATGAAAATGATTGGCTTTCCAGTTCGTTTTTTTTTGTTGTTGTTTTTTTTTTCTTAAGTTTTCTTCTTCTCTTGTGTTTAAATGACTGTGGTTACTGCCTTTATAATAGAAGCTTAAGCTAAAAAGCTTACAGCACCTAGTATTCCCAGGCAGTCTCCCATCCAAGTACTAACTAGGCCCAACTCTTCTTCGCTTCCGAGATCAGACGAGATCGGGCTTTCAAGGAGTGGTATGGCCGTAAGCGATCACTGCTGGCTGTAGAAGACTATTTCTATATACTCTTCTAAGAGTAATACTTGTTTTAGAGCTGCCTGTAAACGGTAGACCACCTGACACCTCAAATGAAAATGATTGGCTTTCCAGTTCGTTTTTTTTTGTTGTTGTTTTTTTTTTCTTAAGTTTTCTTCTTCTCTTGTGTTTAAATGACTGTGGTTACTGCCTTTATAATAGAAGCTTAAGCTAAAAAGCTTACAGCACCTAGTATTCCCAGGCAGTCTCCCATCCAAGTACTAACTAGGCCCAACTCTTCTTCGCTTCCGAGATCAGACGAGATCGGGCTTTCAAGGAGTGGTATGGCCGTAAGCGATCACTGCTGGCTGTAGAAGACTATTTCTATATACTCTTCTAAGAGTAATACTTGTTTTAGAGCTGCCTGTAAACGGTAGACCACCTGACACCTCAAATGAAAATGATTGGCTTTCCAGTTCGTTTTTTTTTGTTGTTGTTTTTTTTTTCTTAAGTTTTCTTCTTCTCTTGTGTTTAAATGACTGTGGTTACTGCCTTTATAATAGAAGCTTAAGCTAAAAAGCTTACAGCACCTAGTATTCCCAGGCAGTCTCCCATCCAAGTACTAACTAGGCCCAACTCTTCTTCGCTTCCGAGATCAGACGAGATCGGGCTTTCAAGGAGTGGTATGGCCGTAAGCGATCACTGCTGGCTGTAGAAGACTATTTCTATATACTCTTCTAAGAGTAATACTTGTTTTAGAGCTGCCTGTAAACGGTAGACCACCTGACACCTCAAATGAAAATGATTGGCTTTCCAGTTCGTTTTTTTTTGTTGTTGTTTTTTTTTTCTTAAGTTTTCTTCTTCTCTTGTGTTTAAATGACTGTGGTTACTGCCTTTATAATAGAAGCTTAAGCTAAAAAGCTTACAGCACCTAGTATTCCCAGGCAGTCTCCCATCCAAGTACTAACTAGGCCCAACTCTTCTTCGCTTCCGAGATCAGACGAGATCGGGCTTTCAAGGAGTGGTATGGCCGTAAGCGATCACTGCTGGCTGTAGAAGACTATTTCTATATACTCTTCTAAGAGTAATACTTGTTTTAGAGCTGCCTGTAAACGGTAGACCACCTGACACCTCAAATGAAAATGATTGGCTTTCCAGTTCGTTTTTTTTTGTTGTTGTTTTTTTTTTCTTAAGTTTTCTTCTTCTCTTGTGTTTAAATGACTGTGGTTACTGCCTTTATAATAGAAGCTTAAGCTAAAAAGCTTACAGCACCTAGTATTCCCAGGCAGTCTCCCATCCAAGTACTAACTAGGCCCAACTCTTCTTCGCTTCCGAGATCAGACGAGATCGGGCTTTCAAGGAGTGGTATGGCCGTAAGCGATCACTGCTGGCTGTAGAAGACTATTTCTATATACTCTTCTAAGAGTAATACTTGTTTTAGAGCTGCCTGTAAACGGTAGACCACCTGACACCTCAAATGAAAATGATTGGCTTTCCAGTTCGTTTTTTTTTGTTGTTGTTTTTTTTTTCTTAAGTTTTCTTCTTCTCTTGTGTTTAAATGACTGTGGTTACTGCCTTTATAATAGAAGCTTAAGCTAAAAAGCTTACAGCACCTAGTATTCCCAGGCAGTCTCCCATCCAAGTACTAACTAGGCCCAACTCTTCTTCGCTTCCGAGATCAGACGAGATCGGGCTTTCAAGGAGTGGTATGGCCGTAAGCGATCACTGCTGGCTGTAGAAGACTATTTCTATATACTCTTCTAAGAGTAATACTTGTTTTAGAGCTGCCTGTAAACGGTAGACCACCTGACACCTCAAATGAAAATGATTGGCTTTCCAGTTCGTTTTTTTTTGTTGTTGTTTTTTTTTTCTTAAGTTTTCTTCTTCTCTTGTGTTTAAATGACTGTGGTTACTGCCTTTATAATAGAAGCTTAAGCTAAAAAGCTTACAGCACCTAGTATTCCCAGGCAGTCTCCCATCCAAGTACTAACTAGGCCCAACTCTTCTTCGCTTCCGAGATCAGACGAGATCGGGCTTTCAAGGAGTGGTATGGCCGTAAGCGATCACTGCTGGCTGTAGAAGACTATTTCTATATACTCTTCTAAGAGTAATACTTGTTTTAGAGCTGCCTGTAAACGGTAGACCACCTGACACCTCAAATGAAAATGATTGGCTTTCCAGTTCGTTTTTTTTTGTTGTTGTTTTTTTTTTCTTAAGTTTTCTTCTTCTCTTGTGTTTAAATGACTGTGGTTACTGCCTTTATAATAGAAGCTTAAGCTAAAAAGCTTACAGCACCTAGTATTCCCAGGCAGTCTCCCATCCAAGTACTAACTAGGCCCAACTCTTCTTCGCTTCCGAGATCAGACGAGATCGGGCTTTCAAGGAGTGGTATGGCCGTAAGCGATCACTGCTGGCTGTAGAAGACTATTTCTATATACTCTTCTAAGAGTAATACTTGTTTTAGAGCTGCCTGTAAACGGTAGACCACCTGACACCTCAAATGAAAATGATTGGCTTTCCAGTTCGTTTTTTTTTGTTGTTGTTTTTTTTTTCTTAAGTTTTCTTCTTCTCTTGTGTTTAAATGACTGTGGTTACTGCCTTTATAATAGAAGCTTAAGCTAAAAAGCTTACAGCACCTAGTATTCCCAGGCAGTCTCCCATCCAAGTACTAACTAGGCCCAACTCTTCTTCGCTTCCGAGATCAGACGAGATCGGGCTTTCAAGGAGTGGTATGGCCGTAAGCGATCACTGCTGGCTGTAGAAGACTATTTCTATATACTCTTCTAAGAGTAATACTTGTTTTAGAGCTGCCTGTAAACGGTAGACCACCTGACACCTCAAATGAAAATGATTGGCTTTCCAGTTCGTTTTTTTTTGTTGTTGTTTTTTTTTTCTTAAGTTTTCTTCTTCTCTTGTGTTTAAATGACTGTGGTTACTGCCTTTATAATAGAAGCTTAAGCTAAAAAGCTTACAGCACCTAGTATTCCCAGGCAGTCTCCCATCCAAGTACTAACTAGGCCCAACTCTTCTTCGCTTCCGAGATCAGACGAGATCGGGCTTTCAAGGAGTGGTATGGCCGTAAGCGATCACTGCTGGCTGTAGAAGACTATTTCTATATACTCTTCTAAGAGTAATACTTGTTTTAGAGCTGCCTGTAAACGGTAGACCACCTGACACCTCAAATGAAAATGATTGGCTTTCCAGTTCGTTTTTTTTTGTTGTTGTTTTTTTTTTCTTAAGTTTTCTTCTTCTCTTGTGTTTAAATGACTGTGGTTACTGCCTTTATAATAGAAGCTTAAGCTAAAAAGCTTACAGCACCTAGTATTCCCAGGCAGTCTCCCATCCAAGTACTAACTAGGCCCAACTCTTCTTCGCTTCCGAGATCAGACGAGATCGGGCTTTCAAGGAGTGGTATGGCCGTAAGCGATCACTGCTGGCTGTAGAAGACTATTTCTATATACTCTTCTAAGAGTAATACTTGTTTTAGAGCTGCCTGTAAACGGTAGACCACCTGACACCTCAAATGAAAATGATTGGCTTTCCAGTTCGTTTTTTTTTGTTGTTGTTTTTTTTTTCTTAAGTTTTCTTCTTCTCTTGTGTTTAAATGACTGTGGTTACTGCCTTTATAATAGAAGCTTAAGCTAAAAAGCTTACAGCACCTAGTATTCCCAGGCAGTCTCCCATCCAAGTACTAACTAGGCCCAACTCTTCTTCGCTTCCGAGATCAGACGAGATCGGGCTTTCAAGGAGTGGTATGGCCGTAAGCGATCACTGCTGGCTGTAGAAGACTATTTCTATATACTCTTCTAAGAGTAATACTTGTTTTAGAGCTGCCTGTAAACGGTAGACCACCTGACACCTCAAATGAAAATGATTGGCTTTCCAGTTCGTTTTTTTTTGTTGTTGTTTTTTTTTTCTTAAGTTTTCTTCTTCTCTTGTGTTTAAATGACTGTGGTTACTGCCTTTATAATAGAAGCTTAAGCTAAAAAGCTTACAGCACCTAGTATTCCCAGGCAGTCTCCCATCCAAGTACTAACTAGGCCCAACTCTTCTTCGCTTCCGAGATCAGACGAGATCGGGCTTTCAAGGAGTGGTATGGCCGTAAGCGATCACTGCTGGCTGTAGAAGACTATTTCTATATACTCTTCTAAGAGTAATACTTGTTTTAGAGCTGCCTGTAAACGGTAGACCACCTGACACCTCAAATGAAAATGATTGGCTTTCCAGTTCGTTTTTTTTTGTTGTTGTTTTTTTTTTCTTAAGTTTTCTTCTTCTCTTGTGTTTAAATGACTGTGGTTACTGCCTTTATAATAGAAGCTTAAGCTAAAAAGCTTACAGCACCTAGTATTCCCAGGCAGTCTCCCATCCAAGTACTAACTAGGCCCAACTCTTCTTCGCTTCCGAGATCAGACGAGATCGGGCTTTCAAGGAGTGGTATGGCCGTAAGCGATCACTGCTGGCTGTAGAAGACTATTTCTATATACTCTTCTAAGAGTAATACTTGTTTTAGAGCTGCCTGTAAACGGTAGACCACCTGACACCTCAAATGAAAATGATTGGCTTTCCAGTTCGTTTTTTTTTGTTGTTGTTTTTTTTTTCTTAAGTTTTCTTCTTCTCTTGTGTTTAAATGACTGTGGTTACTGCCTTTATAATAGAAGCTTAAGCTAAAAAGCTTACAGCACCTAGTATTCCCAGGCAGTCTCCCATCCAAGTACTAACTAGGCCCAACTCTTCTTCGCTTCCGAGATCAGACGAGATCGGGCTTTCAAGGAGTGGTATGGCCGTAAGCGATCACTGCTGGCTGTAGAAGACTATTTCTATATACTCTTCTAAGAGTAATACTTGTTTTAGAGCTGCCTGTAAACGGTAGACCACCTGACACCTCAAATGAAAATGATTGGCTTTCCAGTTCGTTTTTTTTTGTTGTTGTTTTTTTTTTCTTAAGTTTTCTTCTTCTCTTGTGTTTAAATGACTGTGGTTACTGCCTTTATAATAGAAGCTTAAGCTAAAAAGCTTACAGCACCTAGTATTCCCAGGCAGTCTCCCATCCAAGTACTAACTAGGCCCAACTCTTCTTCGCTTCCGAGATCAGACGAGATCGGGCTTTCAAGGAGTGGTATGGCCGTAAGCGATCACTGCTGGCTGTAGAAGACTATTTCTATATACTCTTCTAAGAGTAATACTTGTTTTAGAGCTGCCTGTAAACGGTAGACCACCTGACACCTCAAATGAAAATGATTGGCTTTCCAGTTCGTTTTTTTTTGTTGTTGTTTTTTTTTTCTTAAGTTTTCTTCTTCTCTTGTGTTTAAATGACTGTGGTTACTGCCTTTATAATAGAAGCTTAAGCTAAAAAGCTTACAGCACCTAGTATTCCCAGGCAGTCTCCCATCCAAGTACTAACTAGGCCCAACTCTTCTTCGCTTCCGAGATCAGACGAGATCGGGCTTTCAAGGAGTGGTATGGCCGTAAGCGATCACTGCTGGCTGTAGAAGACTATTTCTATATACTCTTCTAAGAGTAATACTTGTTTTAGAGCTGCCTGTAAACGGTAGACCACCTGACACCTCAAATGAAAATGATTGGCTTTCCAGTTCGTTTTTTTTTGTTGTTGTTTTTTTTTTCTTAAGTTTTCTTCTTCTCTTGTGTTTAAATGACTGTGGTTACTGCCTTTATAATAGAAGCTTAAGCTAAAAAGCTTACAGCACCTAGTATTCCCAGGCAGTCTCCCATCCAAGTACTAACTAGGCCCAACTCTTCTTCGCTTCCGAGATCAGACGAGATCGGGCTTTCAAGGAGTGGTATGGCCGTAAGCGATCACTGCTGGCTGTAGAAGACTATTTCTATATACTCTTCTAAGAGTAATACTTGTTTTAGAGCTGCCTGTAAACGGTAGACCACCTGACACCTCAAATGAAAATGATTGGCTTTCCAGTTCGTTTTTTTTTGTTGTTGTTTTTTTTTTCTTAAGTTTTCTTCTTCTCTTGTGTTTAAATGACTGTGGTTACTGCCTTTATAATAGAAGCTTAAGCTAAAAAGCTTACAGCACCTAGTATTCCCAGGCAGTCTCCCATCCAAGTACTAACTAGGCCCAACTCTTCTTCGCTTCCGAGATCAGACGAGATCGGGCTTTCAAGGAGTGGTATGGCCGTAAGCGATCACTGCTGGCTGTAGAAGACTATTTCTATATACTCTTCTAAGAGTAATACTTGTTTTAGAGCTGCCTGTAAACGGTAGACCACCTGACACCTCAAATGAAAATGATTGGCTTTCCAGTTCGTTTTTTTTTGTTGTTGTTTTTTTTTTCTTAAGTTTTCTTCTTCTCTTGTGTTTAAATGACTGTGGTTACTGCCTTTATAATAGAAGCTTAAGCTAAAAAGCTTACAGCACCTAGTATTCCCAGGCAGTCTCCCATCCAAGTACTAACTAGGCCCAACTCTTCTTCGCTTCCGAGATCAGACGAGATCGGGCTTTCAAGGAGTGGTATGGCCGTAAGCGATCACTGCTGGCTGTAGAAGACTATTTCTATATACTCTTCTAAGAGTAATACTTGTTTTAGAGCTGCCTGTAAACGGTAGACCACCTGACACCTCAAATGAAAATGATTGGCTTTCCAGTTCGTTTTTTTTTGTTGTTGTTTTTTTTTTCTTAAGTTTTCTTCTTCTCTTGTGTTTAAATGACTGTGGTTACTGCCTTTATAATAGAAGCTTAAGCTAAAAAGCTTACAGCACCTAGTATTCCCAGGCAGTCTCCCATCCAAGTACTAACTAGGCCCAACTCTTCTTCGCTTCCGAGATCAGACGAGATCGGGCTTTCAAGGAGTGGTATGGCCGTAAGCGATCACTGCTGGCTGTAGAAGACTATTTCTATATACTCTAATCTGATAGAGTAATACTT
>NW_027101115.1:0-12067 GCF_029633855.1 Hoplias malabaricus | reverse complement strand
GTATTCCTCTCCTAATGAGTTTTCTTCATATATTGAATGGATTATGATCATATGCTGAAATCTTAGACATATAACGTAAGACACTGTAAGCAAATAAAGTGTTACATATTTATATTGATTCCAAGACTCATACGTTTATTTATGTAATTATTTTCTTACTTACTTACTTTTTTATTTATGTTTAATGTTGATAAATGATCAAATGTTTAAATTCTGAGTCAAAGCTTAAATAGCACCCTTTTTTTGTCTGTGGGTGGATCGGTTGCTAAACCACATCTTTCCATCCATTAAAACATCTAATCCATACCAAAATATATTAGGTATCTGTCCGTCTCTTTCGCAGTGAAGAGAAAAACATGAGCAGTCTGCTGTGATCAGGCTTAAAAAGTGCTCCTTAAACCTCAAGAACCCAAAGCTAATCTTCAGACTCATTTATTTCTCTAGTTCCTACAAGTACAATATGCTTGTTTTCCATCATCCTGGGGACATTTGGTCAACAACAACAGAAATGGTGACTCTCAATCATCCTCTCTCTCTCTCTCTGTTTCTCTTTAGCTCAGATCTGTTCCCACTCTCCATCATTTTGAACTCTGTGAGGACAGTGGTTTGGTCTAGTAGGAGTAAGCAGCCATTAAAGTTAGATTAACATTGAAATTACTCTGCTTATTAAATTACTTCCTGCCTTCCTGCCCTCAGATCTCAGATCTGTTTTGTGTGTGCACACGTGTGTATATCTGTGTGCACATAAGAATGTGCATGTATTAAGCACCATATGAGGACTAAATGTCCCCAGGATGATGAGAAAATAGAGGGTTTGGACATTGTGGGGACCTGTGGTTGGTCATCATTACAAATTCATTTGGCGTTTTTGGACATATGTTAGAAAATTAAGTATGCACATTTGCTCAGAATGTGGCTCTTCATTAAAGGCAGCAGAATAAAAAAACCCTTGCATTTTCATTAAGTTGGAAGCCACAGGACAATACGGAGGAAATATGATCAGCTTGGCACCTAACGCTCTCTCTCTCTCTTTCTCTCTCTCTCTCTCTCTCTCTCTTTCTCTCGCTCTTTCTCTTTCTCTTTCTCTCTCTCTCTCTCTCTCTCTCTCACTCTCTTTTGCTCTCTCCCTCTCTCTCTCTCTCTCACTCTCTCTTGCTCTCTCTCTCTCTCACCCCCCCCCCCCCTCTCTCTCTCTCTCTCTCACCCCCCCCCCCCCTCTCTCTCTCTCTATTGCTCACTTTCCATGTTTCTGGTAGTCAGAGCTTGTTTGATGCCACAGCTTTTTGTATCGGTGCTACGGGATCAATTAATTCCTGCACAGAGGACTCTGATGTGTGTGTGTGTGTGTGTGTGTGTGCACGTGAGTGTGAGAGAGAAAGTGTGTGCATGTGTGGACATGATAGGAAAAACTGTTAGTTTTCTTCAAGGCCATTATATCTCTGTCCACTCACAATGCTACAACACCCTATCACCTCTGAGACCTTATTGTGATAGTCTCTCACCCCCCTCACCATCTCTCTTTCTCTCTCACTCTCTCACTCACTCACTCTCCCTCCCACCCCCGAACTCTATTGTGTGATCCAGAGCAATTCCGTGGTCTCCTGCAGCATAACCCCATACTGCCACCTGTCAAAGCAGCACATTAGAGTGTTTAGGTGTGTCTTCTCATGACCCTAGCATGTGGCAAACTAATAATAACAGCTCCAACAAAACAACCTCACTTCTTTAATAATGCCAGCGACTGAGTGTTTAACACTCTCTTAACTGACACCAGTGCTACCTTTAGAGCCTTGTCCTTTGTCTAGTTTAACTCTTAAAACGATCCCTGGCTTCCAAAGTGTGAAGTGTAAAGGACACTTG
This sequence comes from Hoplias malabaricus, assembly GCF_029633855.1. Lineage (NCBI taxonomy): Eukaryota > Metazoa > Chordata > Actinopteri > Characiformes > Erythrinidae > Hoplias > Hoplias malabaricus. The sequence goes on along the minus strand of NW_027101115.1, from coordinate 10,207 downwards.
TGTATAATTAGATCTCTCCCTGTGCCACAGTGTTTTCTCTCACTATCATAAAAACAGCTTCATACTGCTTTTATTGTTGAATCCGTGGCACATTCAAAACGGAATTCACTGTCAAAACACGAACATGATGAAAGTATTTGACAACGTCCTTTTATTTTCTTGGTTTCATCATTTTATATTAAACTACATCATGGACTAATTGGTCTAAAGCAAGCTGTTGACAGTCCTGCCTCAACATGGACGCCCCGTAATGATCGCCACACCGACGGAGGCATCCCTCAAGAAGTTAACTTGTCCTGATATTACCTCATCTTGTCGACTGAGTGCGATCTGAGTTTAACAAGCAGAGAAATGTGTCCTCTTCATGACTTGAGGGCTGTGGAGGCTGCCGCAGAGAGCCAGAGTGGCATTTTGGACGACTCAGTGTTTTTCTGGGACTTCAGAGCAGACATCAGTGGCAGAAATCTGTTAATCCAGTTGGCATAAGCCAAAGAATTCTAGGAGCATATGGGACACATCGTCCATCAGCACTGCCGAGGTGCTAGTGCATGCTCTGTGTCTGAAAGGGTCAGTCTCTTATATATACGCATGTACATAGGCAGGCGCGCATGCATACACGCACGCACACGCTCTCTCTCACACACTTAGATGCATGCTAAGACTCATGCAGAGTGCTCAGTCACGTCTGCAAAACAAGCTCTCTAACAGACGGTGTGTGTGGAGATTTGCGCGCATTTACAGATGGAGCTGATTACACATACACACACACACACACAAGGATGTAAACTTTATGTATCTCACTCTCGTACTCACACTAACTGGATGTAACACTAGAAAACATGCTCCGGAAGATGCACCCTCTCCCACACAGCATATGCCCACGAGGACAGAGTCACAGCCCCAAATTTTAACCCATAAAGGCCTCCGTTATTGCTGATCATGACCAAGTTTAATGACATGTTTAGACTGCTTAGGTATAAATAGTTCTTTTTTTCAATAATTGCATGCAGCATTGTGCAATGTAAGATTTGCAGGAAGCTGTTCGAAAAACAATCTTTTCATTCATTCATTCATTCATTTGTTCATTGTCGGCAACTGCTTGCCCAGTTCAGGGTCACACGGATCATTGGGCACAATGTGGGAACACACCTTGGAAGGGGAACCAGTTGCAGGGTGATACACACTTACACATTCACTCACACACTCACACCTATGGACACTTCTGTAGGCAGTCCACCTACCAATGTGTGTGACAGCAACACTACCTGCTGCGTCACTTTCCTGCCCTCAGTGAATCCATTCATTCATTCATTGTCAGTAACCGCTTATCCAGTTCAGGGACGCGGCGGGTCCGGAGCCTACCCGGAATCACTGGGCGCAAAGCAGGAACACACCCTGGAGGGGGCACTACACACTCACGCCTACGGACACTTTTGAGTCGCCAATCCACCTACCAACGTGTGTTTTAGGACCGCGGGAGGAAACTGGAGCACCTGGAGGAAACCCATGCGGACACAGGGAGAACACACCAACTCCTCACAGACAGTCACCCGGAGGAAACCCACGCAGACACAGGGAGAACACACCACACTCTTCACAGACAGTCACCCGGAGGAAACCCACGCGGACACAGGGAGAACACACCACACTCCTCACAGACAGTCACCCGGAGGAAACCCACGCGGACACAGGGAGAACACACCACACTCCTCACAAACAGTCACCAGGAGGAAACCCACACAGACACAGGGAGAACACACCACACTCCTCACAGACAGTCACCTGGAGGAAACCCATGCAGACACAGGGAGAACACATCACACTCCTCACAGACAGTCACCCGGAGTGGGACTTGAACACACAACCGCCAGGATCCTGGAGCTGTGTGACTGTGACACTACCTGTGGCACCACTGTGCTGCTCTCAGTGAATACAACCATCCATAATTTGAAAAAAATATATAAAAGTATAAAATATAAATAAAAAAATACAGGCAGTTCTAAGAAAGCCAGACCTGGATTAGTGGCGTGCTGAGCACCATACTGAATCCTGAAGAGGTGATGTGTAGGCAGACCCTGCTGTAGCTTCCTGCTCATTCAAACAACCTCAGTCTCTATCCAGCACTTGTTGTTTGAACAGCATTTGCTTTCTTTGTCTCATTCATTCACTGCTTGTGTTGCATCATTTTGTTTCTGTCCAGTGTATTTCTACACCTATTTTAAACTGTATAAGCAGTATAAGAAATCTAGATATGATCTAAAGTATACGGGACGGTGTGGGTGGGTTATATGCAAATACATTTCCATTTTATGTAAGAGAGAACATTTGCGCATATGCAGCGCCCTGGAACAAATTCCCGATGGATACAGAGAGCAGACTGTACTAAGGAATCAAACATTAAACATCACAACATTGTTTACTCTACTTATTTTAGACAAACTGGGCTTTATGTATTGGATGCAATTTATAAACATTGTCAGCACAGAATGTACAGAATGTAATTGGGTCATTCATTCATTCATTATCTGTAACCACTTATCCAGTTCAGGGTCCCGGTGGGTCCGGAGCCTACCTGGAATCATTGGGCACAAGGCCCTGGACGGGGGCGCCAGTCCTTCACAGGGTGACACACACACACACCCCTATGGACACTTTTGAGCCTTCAATCCACCTACCAACGTGTATTTTTGGACCGTGGGAGGAAACCGGAGCACCCGGAGGAAACCCATGCAGACACAGGAAGAACATACCACACTCCTCACAGACAGTCACCCGGAGGAAACCCACGCAGACACAGGGAGAACACACCACACTCCTCACAGACAGTCACCCAGAGGAAACCCACGCAGACACAGGGAGAACACACCACACTCCTCACAGACAGTCACCCGGAGGAAACCCACGCAGACACAGGGAGAACACACCAACTCCTCACAGACAGTCACCCGGAGCGGGACTCGAACCCACAACCTCCAGGCCCCTGGAGCTGTGTGACTGGGACACTAACCTGCTGCGCCACCGTGCCAACCAAAAGGGTGACTTACTATGCAATAAATAAATTATATTTATATTTATATTTATAAATACACAACCCCGTTGATGTAATAGAAAAGAAAAGCTGCAATAAATGTTTGAACCTCAACCCCCATCGTTTTCAACATCCACTTGCACGATGCAAAGGCAGTCCACACCAGTACCACACACCAGCTCTTAGGTAGAGAGCAGAGGAGAGGGAATGATTGAGCCGGTGTATTTGAAGACGTGGATGGTCAGGAGGCCAGAATAAGCCACAGTGACAGATTTAGCCAGACATCAAGGTAACACCCCTCATACTTTTGGAGGAACCCCCCAAGACCTTCCATCAACTCGGCGCCATTTGTTCAACACTGTCACTGTCACTGCACGCAGGTGTTGCATTTACTCAGCCCACAAGGGCAGCGCCCCCTGTTGAAGCCTCCAAAACCACTATCAGCAGCCACTCATATTTTCCTCCAGCGCTGTCCAGGCCCAAACCCAATTAGCTCCAGTTAATGTTCTGCTGTTCAGATGCCACGGCAGTTGGCACCTGTCTTTATTTTTTCAGCATGAACTTGTTTTTCTTCTTACCTACTTTGACTTATTTAGATATGAATAGCTTGTCTTTAATGGCAGTTTGGACTTGAATTTTAATAGATAATGGATGGTTACTGACTTTTGTCCAGTACTGTATTTACATTTAAACAATATAGCAGTCCTCTGGTAATGACTAGGTGTAGGATTAGGAAGGAGGAAGCTGTGCGTTACCATGTTGTGGCTGTGATGTGACAGCTGAATATTTGCTATGTTCACCAACATGTCATTTCAATGGTTTTTGTAGTGTGCCTTATGGGCAATAACAATTGGGGTGAGGCCTAAATAAAACAGTGGGACTGGTTAATGAGCACTGTTATACCGGTTCATTACAGTCCGCCGGGATTCAGCTCTCTCTGTAATGACTCTGCTGTCCTGTGACTGCGTTTTGCTTTCGGGGCTTAATGCATGTATTTCCAGGCTGGATGCATTATTATTATTATTGCTATTATTGTTTGTTTGGTGTTTTTTTTATACCTTTAGTGCATTGTGTATTTATTATCCTTGTTTAGTTTCTGGCTTGGCATCAAATGTTTTGTAAATAGTAGAAAAGTGTGTTGTGAAAATGGCTGAATCATTTTTGAATGCGGCTACTTCAGGGTGCCCCACTGCTGACCCAGGTGATTCATGGCAGACATAATGTTTGTATAATCAAAATAGAAAAGCATTAGCTAATAGAATGTCACAGGCAAATGACTCTACGTTCACCAGCTAGAGGTGTAATCAAACCCTTCAACCTTAGGCTGTGGGTGATTAGGCTCTACCTCATAACCTTAGGACTGTGTCGGAGCTATTTGTGACCCCCAACTAACCATCTAACGTAGGTCAGTACATCGCTTATGTTCACGTGGTAATTACTGCAGCCAATCCAATAGGAACACGGGAACACTCCCAACCCCCCCCAAATAATATCCCAAAAATATATTAATTACAAACCCATGTCCATTGTGCATTGACATTCATTCATTCATTATCTGTAATCGCTTATCCAATTCAGGGTCGCGGTGGGTCCAGAGCCTACCTGGAATCATTGGGCGCAAGGCAGGAATACACACTGGAGGGGGCGCCAGTCCTTCACAGGGCAACACAGACACACACACACATTCACTCACACACTCACACCTACGGACACTTTTGAGTCTCCAATCCACCTACCAACGTGTGTTTTTGGACTGTGGGAGGAAACCCGAGCAACCGGAGGAAACCCACGCGGACACAGGGAGAACACACCACACTCCTCACAGACAGTCACCCGGAGCGGGAATCGAACCCACAACCTCCAGGTCCCCGGAGCTGTGTGCATTGACATGTTCAACCAAAATAACAACAGAATAATGAACATATTCTTGTAGCGGGCCGTATGACCTCACAGCGACGGAGCTCTGCTTGGCATGTCCCCCCGCTGTGTGTGAGGGTATTCACTGTAAAGCGGCTGACTGCACACTGACTCATCTGAGCAGGATCTGAGTGGCAGCCATGTGGAAACAACAAACACTTCATTAATGGAAGATGCTGCCCTATTAAGAATGATGATTATGTAATTAAAGATCATTTGGAAAGAAGAGTGAGGGCCTGGAGAGGAGGTTAATGAAAAATGAGGTGTGTGTGGGTGTGTGTGTGTGTGTGTGTGTGGGGGGTGTGTGTGTTTGTGGGTGTGCTGTTGAAAAATGGACAGTTTACTTGGGAATGTGTGTAAGGATATGGATCTATCGTTGGCGGAGAAAAGCACAATCTATCTTTGTGATTTTAGGTAACTAGGCTTGACCACAAAACAACTCACACACACACACACAGCCGTCTGTCTGCACAGATTGTCTGGTTTCCCTGACGACCACACCTGTGACAAGGCCGAGTTGTCATGACAAAAGCAGCGTTTTTGACTGTGATGAGCAAGTCGAGAGTGGAGTGGAGATCGATGATGCTGAGAGAGAGAGAGAGAGAGAGAGAGAGAGTAAAACTGTGCGTGAGAAATAAGCAAAAGAAGCCAAATGAGACCGTAAGAGAGTGGAAGAAAGATAGGGGAAAGGAAACGTGTAAAAGAAGGCTTTCGAAGGTGGAGGAGAAAAGAAAAAGGGGTTTGCAATAGGAGAGTGGGGTAAAAAAAGATGTGAAATTAGCAGAGAAGGAGATAGGAACACTGTGCACGGAGAAAAAAAAATATATATGGTGATATAAAAAGGAAGAATGGAAGGGAAAGAAAAAGAAATGAGGGAGGAAAATAAGAAAGAAAAATGAGAGAGAAAGAAATATGTAAAAATTTCATGTGGTTTATCACAATGCCATCACATGGTGAGTAGTGAGAACGAGGATAAAAGAGGAGTGTGTGGTGCCTGCTTTCTCTCTCTCTTTCTCTCTCTCTCTCTCTCTCTCTCTCTCTCTCTCTCTCTCTCTCTCTTTCTTCTCTCCTCCTCTGGGACTGGCACTCAGTGCTGTTAATTGGTGGTTCGCGCTGCAGGCCGCCCTGAATCTCCCTCCTCCTCACATTAGAGCAGAGTCACTGCACTCACACCCCCAGCTGTGTGTGTGTGTGTGTGTGTGTGCGTGTGTGTGTGTGTGAGTGAATGGAAAGATGTGTGGTTCCGGTTTGTACTTGGTATGCAAGAGAATGCTTACTATATGTGGTAGTCTATTAATCTCTAAATTTAATATTCATCTGTAATGCCTTTGTGCCTGTCAGTGTGTGTGTGTGTGTGTGTGTGTGTGTGTGTGTCAGTGAGAGAGCAGTGCAGCAGAGCCAGTGTGACCAGTCTCTGTAATCCTCAGGTGGATTAATTATCAAAAGGGGCCGTGCTTGTTTGTGCGGAACAATAGAGGTGTGAAAGAGGCAGGCAGTCGCACTGTGCCGTTTCTCTATCACTCTCTCTCTCTCTCTCTCTCTCTCTCTCTCTCTCTCTCTCTCTCTTTGTTTCTTCTCATTTCTCGCCCACAGAATACATAACAGTGCAGATATTTATGCTGTTGCTATTACACTTGGTGAATAAGTTTGCAGTTTATTAGGAAGCTCTGCTCTCTTTGTTCAACCTCAGCGGCCATTTTATCAGAAACTCCCACCATGCGAGTGCACTTTGTAGGTTTGTAGGTTTACAGACAGGAGACCACCTGATGCTGCACAATTTTCCTGCCACCCTCTGGCCCTAATGGACAGGAATCTCCACAGCACCACTGCTGACCACATATTATTTGGATGGTGGACCATTCTTAGCACAGCAGTGACACTGAAATGGCAGTGGCCTGTTAGTGAGGGTTAGTCCTGTAACAGATACAGCAGCATTGCAGGAGTTTTTAAACACCTCAGTGTCACTACGGGGTGGAAAATATCATTTCAACCAACATACTCTGAAACTGACCATGAAGGGCCCTGAAGACAAGCTGGAAAAGTATCGAAGGTTTACAGTGGATGAGTGTAGTTCAAACAAAACCCTGGAGAAAAGGTGTATCGAAACCTAATTACTCACTGCACCCCCTAGTGGAGAATCCTCACCTTGCTAAATGTGAGCGAGTATGCGAGTGCCGAGAGGAGTGATTCACGAGCCATGCTTTTCATCTACAGCCCCTCGCTCTGATTTACTTCAGCTTTTGAATTATGTATTTCACTCTGTATTGATTAAAAAACTTTAATGCCTCATGCACGGCACATCCGTTTCTCATTATCTCTTCATTTATTTATTTATGCCCCTGGTTTTCTCCTTCGCTGTGTACCCTCTCCCACACCTTTATCTTCATATGCATCCCTCCATCACTGATTGATTGTTTCATCAATCTGTCTGCAGTCTCCGTTTGGCACTCGGTTTAGTTTCTCTTCTCTTTTTCTGCCTTCCTTTTCCCTCCTGCGCTCTGATTAGTTTGTATTCACTCTGCCTGCCTGTGAAATAGGAGGCCGCTGGTGTGGCGGCCAAGTCTTCTAATTGCCAGACTTAATCAAACAGACAAATAGGGGGGATGGAAGGCAGCCTGTGACCTTTCCAAGATGGCATCCTCTGCCTCAGCTCTTGAGGAAGATAGTTGCCAGCCGGCTCCTCGGTTAATAACGCTGACAAATGCAAGTGTGTGCGTGCATGTATGTCTGCGTGAGCGAGCATTTGCACATTTGCAATTTTCAGTGTCATTTTCCAACCCCACCTAATAGACCATGTGGCTGCGAGTAGCTGGAGAAGGAGTGGGAACAGGCAGGAGTGCATACACAGTGGAGGGGTTGGTTTTTATACAATGTGAGGACGTGTGGCCATATTCATATATATATTATATATGTTTACCCTCAGGGCGCAGCAGGTAGTGTCGCAGTCACACAGCTCCAGCGACCTGGAGGTTGTGGGTTCGATTCCCGCTCCGGGTGACTGTCTGTGAGGAGTTCGTGTGTTCTCCCTGTGTCTGTGTGGGTTTCCTCCGGGTGACTGTCTGTGAGGAGTTCGTGTGTTCTCCCTGTGTCCGCGTGGGTTTCCTCCGGGTGCTCCGGTTTCCTCCCACAGTCCAAAAACACATGTTGTTAGGTTGATTGGCGACTCAAAAGTGTCCGTAGTGACAGTGAATGTGTGAGTTGCCCTGTGAAGGACTGGCGCTGATTCCAGCTAGGCTCTGGACCCACCGTGACCCTGAACTGGATAAGCGCTTACAGATAATGAATGAATGTTTACCTTCATGTAATTATAGTCTAGGCTAGAATGAACTTTTCAATGCTGATTACTGTGCAAAACTCACAAGAATGTAGCATTGATAATTAAGAACAGACAGAGGAAGGGGAAAGTAAACGAACAAAGAAAGGAGTTTGAAAAATGAAGGAAAGATTCAAGCAAGACCTTGAAGACCAAACACAACTTACCCAATCCATAACTCTTGATTAAAAATGCCTAACTAAAAATGACAAATGACTAACCGTTCAGGAGTTTTTGATACTTTATATATGGTGTTTATTTTATATATATATTAATTATTTATTAAACAAACCACCAAAACCCGAACCCTCAAAAAAATACAAATTACAGAGACACTTTTTAATGTAGGTCAGTCCTATTTTTCTTTTGTAAAGTCATGACATTTTCTCCTGAAAATATATGAAAAAAAAGCACATTCAGAGCCACACACTCTTCTCTGTATCTCCTCATTGTTCCTCTGTTCTTGCGAGTAATGCTGCTTCCTCAGTGACTCTGAATTAACTCTCGACCTCTTTGTGTCCGTGGCTATGGCTAATGGCTGTCCCATGGCATTCATCATATGAAGAGTTGTGTTAGTGTGTGTGTGTGTGTGTGTGTGTGTGTGTGTGAGATGATCCAATGTGTTCAGAATTCACCCTGACAGATTGGTCTGGGATCGAGCGCTTGAGAGCATGGCTGAAAGTGATACAGCATTAGCAGCAAAACAACTTTCAGGTCTGTAGATTTGCACTGGCTACAGATCCATCACAGAGAAAATGCCCAGCCTGAAAACAGTGTCCGTGTGTGTTTGTGTGTTTGTGTGTTTTATGTGTGTGTGAGTCTTGGGTGTTTATGAACACTTTTGGTTGGGTGCAATAACGCAGTTGTGCAGTTAAAATAAGTCATCTTCCTGAGAACAGGAAAACACCTGTGGCCTTCTTCCCTTCGCTAAAAGAACCAAGCAACTCTCTCTGTAATATCTGTCATTTTTTTTTCCTTCTGATTTGTCTCCTCTCTCTCTCTCTCTTGTGCTCCCTCTCTCTCTCTCTTTCTCTCTCTCTCTCGCTCTCTTATTCTCTCTCTCTTGCTCTCTCTCGCTCACTCTCTCGCTCTTTCTCCCGCTCTCTCTCTCCCTTTCTTTCTCTCTCTCTCGCTCTTTCTCTCTCCCTCTCTCTCTCTCTCTCTCCCTCTCTATCTCTCTCTCTCTCTCTCTCTCTTTCTTGCTCTCTCGCTCTCTCCCTCTCTCTTGCTCGTTCTCTCTCTTGCTCTTTTTCTCCCTCTCTCTCTTGTTCACTCTCTCTCTCTCTCTCTCTCTCTCTCTTGCTCGCTCTTTCTCTTGCTCTTTCTCTCTCTCTCTCTCTCTCCCTCTTGCTCGCTCTCTTTCTTGCTCTCTCTCTTCCTCTCTCTATTGCTCACTCTCTCTTTCTTGCTCTCTCGCTCTCTCCCTCTCTCTTGCTCGTTCTCTCTCTTGCTCTTTTTCTCCCTCTCTCTCTTGCTCCCTCTCTCTCTCTCTCCCTCTCCCCCTCTCTCTCTCTGTGTCTCTCACTCACTCACTCCCTGTATCTCTGTCTGACGATCTCCCCCTTCATAGCCCTCTTTATATGTCATTTCTATTCCATCTCCAGTTTCACAGCATCTTTTCTACACGTTTCCTGCTGTGCTCTGTGCTTCACAGAAGGTTTCTTGCGCTGCTTTAAGAGCCTGGGGACAGGAACGCTGATGAAAGAAGTCTTTAGTTCAGTTCAAACATCAATTTGTCCGGCCTGACTGAAAGTTCTGTTGTGTAAAAGCTTTTTCTTGTCCAGTCGCTGGTAAACTGCATATATCTGTGACCTCTGTCACCTCTGGAAAAGAAATTATGCCCATATTCAATTGTCAGAGGCATTGCACTGTGCACTTTTATATTGGATTAGAGTTTGTCCCGATATAATTCTCTTTTGAAGGCCCATGCTCTTGATTGTTCTGAGCAC
>NW_027101114.1:0-24571 GCF_029633855.1 Hoplias malabaricus | reverse complement strand
AAAAGAGTCAGGACAGCTAAGATTCGGAGGTAGGGACAGACCCTTCAGGAGACCTATCAACCTGACCACAGCGATGCCTCAGGGAAGGGCCCCTGAACGCAGGTGGGACGGAGGTGGAGGAGGGAGAGAGGAAAGACCAAGAGACAGAGACAAAGATGCCTCCCCAGCACTAGACGGAGACTATGGGCGATGGCGTGAGCGGAGGCATGAATGGGAAAGAGGAAATGATCGAGGCACTAGGGATTACCCCAAAGACAGGAGGGACTCCAGGCGACACAGGGAAAGGAGCAGTGAGAGAGAATCAAACAGAGGAAAAGAAGAAAGAAGATATAGAGTCTCGTACAGGGATTCTGAAAGAAGATAGCTTAACCTACACTCATGCAAAAGATTAGACACCCCCTGGTCACGTTGCATGCTTTGTTGATTTTCAAAGTCTGGACCTTTTGCATACGATGCTTTTATGTTGTATTTTCCCCCAATATGTTCCCTTCATAATAGGAATGCTAATCTGTTTTCTGTAGAAGTTGTGTACGTAATTTACCATACAACCATTTGCTGAACTGATAGGAGCATTCACAAACCAAGAAACTTGTCCAGACGTCTAGACGTTGCTCTTAAATGATTAGGATAAAAGGAAATCTTGCTGTGTGAAATATGTTCGCATATATTAAAACAGTCAGGACATTCCTGTGGTGCACACTCTGGTAGTGTAAACTGGATTATTTAAAGGGCCCATTTGATGTAAAACCACTTTTTCTGTGTGTACTGCAATAAAACATTTGATACTGAGTACTTGAGTGGTGCTGTGGTCTAAGGGTTGGCCCTGTCCTCAGGGGATCTCTCATCCATCCGAGAGTGGGAGTCCTAGCGAGCACAATAACCCTTGCTCTCTTTGGTTGCGTAGGAGGGCCCATTCTCTCCTACTTTACACAAGCATGTTGCTAGCCAGCGTGGCCATCTGTTCTCTGATGTTGTGTATTTGGATTGTTAGCGTTCTCCTCCAAGTGTGTTGAGCTGTCCAGTGGAGCTGTGTTGGCTGCAATTCAAAAAGGGGCAGTAGCTGACTTCACATGTTTCAAATGAAGCTTGTGCTTGCTCTCACACTCGTCACACTCCCAAGTTGGTGGCGCTTTGTGTGGGACTGGGGATTAAAAAATGATGTTGCATGTAGAGTTTTCGTTTTAGTTCCAAAATGTACATTTCACTTCCCAATTCTCACAGAATGTATATTAAAGATTGAAGCAGTTTTTAATTGAAAATTCTATGATGCCACCAATACCAATATTTACATACAGTATAACTACCTATTCAGCCTGCAGCAATTTAGTGTGTTTGGCTCAGACCTGTTTATATACAGCGCTGTCAGTTAAGTACAGAGGCAAACTACGTAGTCTTAGGGGCACAGCCGGTTTATATTATGTAGACATGAAGTAAAAATGTTTTTTAGTACAGTTGGCCAGTTGATGGGCTTTTACCATTTTTGTACAATATTTAAATATTTGGGACTTCAGAAAAAAAAAAAAACATTTTATGTGCCCTTGCCTGTGATGAATAGAATATAGTGATATAAAGTCGATGGCTGTGAGGTGGTCAGCCATCAAGGCCAAAAATATGCCCTTGCAAAATAACCCCCTGTTTAATCTATATCTTTAATCTGATATTTTACACACAAAGTTTCATGTTGCAAGAACAAAAACAGCATGGCTTGAAGTGTGCTGTATAAAATACTTTAATGGGCAATGAGATGAAATGATGAAGCGTTCCCCTTTGCTTTGATACGCATCTTTCAAAGGGTATTTTCTCTTCTGTACGTATTTTGTTGTATAAAACGCACATGTCAAATCTTATAACCTTTTACAGCTACGCTGGCTACATGTTTCAAACACTGAATAAAAAACACAGGCAAGAATTCCAAGCTCACAAAAAAGCTTTAGTCAGTATATCTTGCCATAATTGAATTGCTGTTTTCATGCTTCAGCTGAACAACTCTGTTATTGCCAGTGAAAGCACCACTCAACTCGCAAGAATGCAGAAAAGCTGGAGAATGGTGCTTGCTGATGACTTTGAGAATCAACAATTTCACAAATAACTTTAAATATTTTCTACAGTGGAGCTCTGCAATAAAACTACTATACACATCTCCAACAAGAAAACTGTGCCATGACTTTTTCAGGCTTCAATTTATGCAGCATTTCAAATGTGGCAACTTGTGATTATTGTGCAAAATATCAACACTCTCCATGTGTTTCAAATGATAAAAAATGCCACACTCTTGGCAATGCACCATTTGACCATGGGCATACCAAAGGACAATAAAAAAACTCATTTATTTTAAGCTACTGGCAAATGACTTCTCACTAGGCATTGCCTCATTTAATCATTCAATTTGAATTTAAGTATGTAATAAAGTAATCCAAATGTAGTATGATAGCTACTCAAGGCACATCGACGTGACCTCCTTCCCTGACTTCCTCATCCCTTCTGATTTTAAATGTCTTCAAAAATGTTTGAAAGTCCTTCTATTCAAACTTTTCTACTTACAGTAACTCTGCGTTTTGGTATACCAAAATAAAATAGTTCTAACACAAGAAATACATAAAAGAAAACTAAAGATAAAGCCTGACATCCCAACCTCTTTGGGATAAGGCGTGGGTGGAAGTGTTGTTTTACCGTAACTAAGTTTAAGCTGCTCCGTATTTCTGTGTCCCTTTGTGAGTCCTTCCTTTATGCACTGATGGCAGGTTGCAGGGATGTGCAAGTTGACAATAATAGGGGGTGTAAGTGTGGCTTTGTCACATGGCGCAGGTTAGGGATTAGAGGGCCTTTGTGCTTGTCACTGTCCAACGTTACATGTGCTGTAAGGCCTCCTGGGCTTGCTCTGTGTAAACCTCATCATTGCTGGCCCACGAGCTGAAACTCTCTCCCAACTGGGCCCTCTGAGAGCTGCGCCTCTTGTCCCGGGAGAAGAAGCTAAACCTGCAAAGGAGAGAAGAGAGAGAGGGGCGGGGGGAGGAGGGAGGGAGGCATTACTGGTTTGCTTTTATTTATTAAAAAGTCTTGAAGAAACAATAGAAAAATTCATTATAATTTTAAGACGGGTGACAAAATAAAGGAAAAATGCAGAATATGTACCACCATGAGCTTTTAAAATAGAATTGTTTCTTGATTTCAGTGGAAATGAACAGGGAGAGATCCCTTAAAACACATTCTGTAACTTTTAAATCCGCAGAATATGATTACATCATTTACATCCATCATTTGACTACATTACGTTATTCCAAATCTCAGTAGGTCAGTGTCTGTGGTTTATCCACTGCCATTGTCTTTAAAATCCCTCCACCGGTAACTGTGAACGCAATGCTCTTGCTCACAATCTGATCCCACTTTGAATCGACATTGCCTGTCACCCGAGGACTAGTTTCTCTTTTGTTGTTTCTTACTCAGCACAATAATACACATGCATCACAGTCATGTGAATGTGCTTTCAATCACAACCTAAAAGCAAATCTAAGTTACTGGATTACTCATATTTAAAATCTAGGCAGTCACTGTGTATGAAGCTCCTGCCATTGATGTCTCAATATTGATTTTGCCCACTCACTTACATATTGCTTCTTGCCACCTTGATATAAACTGTGGACAAGAGGTCAATGTTGTTCAACCCATCTGTACCTGTCATGTTTCTCCATGCTTTTCTCACCGATGCATTTTACTTTAATTCGTCACCCATCAAAATAAATTCTGACGACCTGTTTCCAAGGTTAAGTTTAAATAGAACTATCAATTGTGTACATTTTGTTTCACACTCTTTCCATACAGCAGGTCTTCTATTTTTTAGCTGTCGTACATAAAGTCTGTACATTTGAGATTATTGTAATTATCACCGGTCCTTATTTGTCAAAGTTGTGTTCAGAGTACCCATATTTTAGACACTTCATGATACAACAGTTAATCTTTGGTACATCTCTAAAATGCTGCTTTGGTGGGTCATTGGAACATTAGATCTACTATAATATCAGAGATATCAGTGCAAGCAGAAAATAATGCTAATTTGCATTTTGGACATTCTCAAAATGTAATTTGTAAATGTGAGGTGGAATTAAAACACTAGCAAATTAAGATTTGTGCTTGCTTTCAAGCAGTTGCTGCCAAGTCATTAACAGAGGTCATCACTTATGGAATATATTTTGTTTAGATATTTATGTATAACTCTGGGTGAGGCCGTGTATTTTTATTTTCATGCAACTTTGATGAATAAGGGCCACTGGGGGCAGTCACACTGCACCATAAACCAAAAGTATCAAATATGGAGACTATGGATTGTGCCTTTACAAACTCTTACATACATATGCAGTACTGTGATAAAGTTGAGCTGGTGTTTCTGGTATTGTTATGTGGTTACACCAGTGAGCTCATGTGTAACACCCTAGCTCAACAAACATTCAGGCCATTCATTTCAACCACATCGGGAGACACATACAGTACAAGGTGCTAGTTTGCTGAGCTAATTATTGTTAGGGTTTTAAAAAAGGGTTTAAAACTCGGTGAGATAATGAGACTGTGTAAAAAAAAACACAATTGTTATGTCACAAGTGTTAGCATGTGAACAGACCTTGGAAGAGAAGGGAAAGGTGCTTTATTCTGACTGGCTGATTCTAATGACCTTTCTGCTGACCAGTCTAAGATGGCCCCACAATCAGCCAATCAGAATACTGTCTGGTTTGGGAGCAGCTCCAATGAGAGGTGAGCTGGGGTTGATCAGAGTGAGGAGCATGCAGCGCCAACACATGCAGGGCTAGGATAAAGTGTTAAGAGCGAAAAAGAAACACAGAGGTCAACCACCGAAATAAAAAGGTCGTACAAGGGAAATAAGTCGTCTGATTGGCTGTAAAGTGGGGTCATCTCGAATCAACCCAGCCGCCACCATCGGCATAATGGCTGTGAAAATCCTGTTACAGAGAGGCACAGACATGGAGAGTTGAGCAAAGAGGGAACACAGAAACCAAAAAGTAAGCTCCACTTTATCATGCCACACTTCCTAACTAGCGCTTTGTGGTTGAGGATGCGGACAACACCATTGTGGTACACCACATAGAAACGAGGCTTAATAATGACAATGCCTTAATTAATTCTAGTGACACAAGAATACAATAATGCCAAAGCATTGATAAAATACCATGTTGTGCCACAGAGCTCTTGGGGAAAAGACATATCTGAGGTTTAATATGAAGCTCAGAACACTGAGATATACCTTCTAACATGTGCATTATATTTTAGAAGACGCCTCCAGCTTTATCCATTGCCTCATTTATCAGAGCATTTTCACATCTCTCCAGCATTATCTGTACAGTACAAGGTTAGCAATTTCAAGGTAAATTTGGGTGGGATTGAACGGAGTTTAAATAAATAAATAACAATCCAAACAATACTGTCACTCACCCATAAGACTGCTGTTAGCCCATGGATGTAACACTTGTTAGCGTGGCTAACAAGGCCCCCAAAAACTCCAGTTTAGCCTGTAGATTTGAGTGACTCGACTGGAGAACACTTTACTTGGGGTAAAAATAGCTGACTGGTTAACAATGTTGCCCTTCATGTGGCAGACTATTGTTCATTTCTCGGCTCGGGCAGGAACAGCATGCTACACAAATAAAGGTCCTTGGACAAAACACGAAATGATGTGCTAGCTGACCTATGTAATGTGATTAAAATGATAAAAATGTATGACAAATACCATAGATCTTATTTTAAAACAATTCAGTTAAAGGCACTGTATACAATTCTGGAGAATGACTGTTGAAATTTGAAGTCAACAGTAGAACAAAAATACCCTTTCCTCCAGAAGCTCCACCAACAAAATCCATGTTATATAAATAATGTTTCTTCTCTGTCTGAGCCACTCTGTGTATTCCCATTTACAGAGCCAGTGCTATGTACGAACACCAGATTTTTTATTCAGCATGCAGACAGGCCCAGAGGGTATTCTCTGAATTTTACAAAAAAAGTGTGTTGGACAGAAATCATATACAGCACCTTTAAACCAGATTATTGTAATATAATTTTATAATATCCAGCTGGGTACTGAAAGTTGTTTAGGGAATCGAATTTTGTACAAAACTAAGAAGTATGGTGTTCTGGAAACATACTTTTTGAAGAATTACTAAGAGTTCACTGTTTTTTTTCCGCAGGTTAGTTTGTTTTTCATGTGTTCTTTGTGACACTGTAGATTAAAGCAGCACAGACAAAAAGAACTTGAGGGTGTATCCTTGTTAGCAGCAGATTTCACCACAGTCCAGCACAAAGAGTTTACTCTCGTTACATCACCTCACCTGTCCCAAGCAGTTTTCTGAGTGCAGTTGAGTATGTGTATGTATGTGTGGAAATGAGAGAAATATCTGACAGAACTTTGTAGTACGCACAAGCGCTTTATGCCAGACTCTGGCTGATTGGCTCTGGAGTGGGGTCTAAGCGTAGGGGAGGGGTCTGGAGTGGGTGGGCTTGCTTCATCTTCCTGTTCTTCGCTAGAAAAAGAGAACACAAGTGTAAGAATTGAAAATGGCCTTCTGTATTACACACTGTAGTACACACTGTGGTCAGTCAGCCAAGACATATTCGGTGTATAAAGATTTATGCTTTAATTTTGCAGAGAACTCTAGTGTAGCAAGGTTATATATGTATGTACATAGGCCTATAACTCAGATATCAGCGTTGAGCACCTGACTAAACAATGTCCTTATATCTGGAAAGTAGGACCATCCCGCATCTATCTGGGGGATGTCATCAGGCTGTTTTCCCAAACATACAAGATCAAGCTCATGTCTCTTTAAATGGGCACAAACCTATAAACCCAAAACCTAAAGCCACTATAACATATGGAATGAATATTTGGAATCACTGGTAAATTCTAACAAATATAAAATCAAATAGACAATTTCCCTGGACAACGCGCATGTGAATATGTCAATAACCACGAAAAGTTTTTTTTAAACCTAAGAGCAGGACTTCCCTATAAAAACACACCATGTTATTCATTACACGATTTTCCGTTCATTGTTCGACCTCACAAGTGACCTCCTATAATAAGACTTATTTTATATAATCCTTCTCTGGCATAAATCATTATACTTTAAACCCATTATACAGAACAAATAGCATACACACACTTGTCTTGGAAGTCTACCCGAGGAAAACTATAGAAATAAGATTATTTTTAAACATTTTAAAAAGCCCTCTCCTCTCACATAAAGGGCATGAATCAGTGAAATTCACCAAAACAGGGAGCCAACACAAAATTGTCCAAAGAAATAAAACACCTTGACAAATCCTGAAAAGTCACTTACGTATAATGCAGTGCAACATGAATTTGCTTTCAATTTCATGTAGAAAATACAATGGCATTTGTTAAAGCATTAGAGAACAGCTGTGTGGTGTAGTTACTAACCTTTTGTAATAAGCAATTTCTTCTTGCAGCATGAAGACTTTGGCCTTAAGTTCATTTCTCTCATGGAGGACATCTCGCAGCTCTTGGAGGGTAAAGCGTGGTCGGTTCGGATCTTTTGGGTCCAGTCCTGCCTCTTCATCACCCAGTGCCTCCTGATTAAATGAAAGAAGAGTCACAAATGCTTCTATGGACATAATTAATTCCATTTACTCTGTACTTGGGTTAACGTGTACAAATTGTTAAAACACTCACACACAAACACAATATAAAAAATTAAAACAAACAAAAAATAAACAAAAAACAACAACAACAAACACATCTGACCATATTGTGAGTCCAGGACACATTATAGTTCATAATCCGCACATTGTCAGTCTTCACTTTAGGAGAGTAAATGATTCATGTCTGCTTGTATGACCCACAAAACATTCTGTAATTAGAGCTACACATAAAGTGGGTGCTGACCTACATATCAAACAGTTTTTTCAATGCAAACCAACATATGCAGACATGCTATTTTCAGTCCATATCACAAACCACATACGGTTGTTAAAATCAAGATTACTACTCCCTTGATATTCTATATTTTTTTGCATGCACTGGATCAGAACCTCTTATATGCTTTAATTCTTTAGATCCAACTATTTAAAACCTTTTTCAGTTTTTTATTATTATTAACTAGAATTGTAAATTGAAGAGCTGACATATCAATATGAAATTAATTCAGACGATATTATCAGCTATCTGCTATCAGTTATCAGGTATCTTACCCTTACAATTGGCACTGGCCACAAAAAAAATGTATATTGGTTGATCCCTAACATTAATGCAGGCTGACTTCTATAAACACACCGCATCCACCGCACTGGCTTCAAACGACTGTGGAGGTAGCACCATCCTGGTAGCAATGCCCACACGCAAGATGCAGCATTAGTTTCAAACTGTGCAAACCCGGCAAACTAAAGCATTACCCATAGCAATATAGACTCTTCCTCCTCCTCATCCTCATATGCCTCATCTGCATCTTTAAGTTCCTCATGGATGCAAGGAACAAGGGGGAGGTGTCGCTCCCGTGCTGGTACAGGCTCAGGGAGTAATCTCTGAGCCAAGACAAGGACAAGAACCAAGTGACATTCTCTATTTTTGGTTCAGTGAAGTTGAACAACTGCTAGTGGTTTTATTGAATCTTTACTTAAATGAGCAATTTGAATATATTTTGTTATATAGACGCAAACACTTGAAAATATGTTGCCATTTTAAACTCCTTTGTGTGATAGTCTAACAAGTCTTTTTAAAAGTTTGCAACATCATGTAATCTGCAAAGGTAATACAACAGAAAACTGCAGAAAATTATTAATTGTACTTGATTGCAATAATAGTACTCAGCTGATACTGGGGTAAACTACCAAATTTATTGTTAGCTTTGTAAATGTTGGGGTAAACTATCCCTTTAAACTGCCTCTGGGTCAAGCTCCTGCTTTACTGGCTTGATATCCAGACTATGGCTATATTTATCTCCGAGCTCACCCTCAGCACTTCCATGACACACTGACTGAACTCACTGATTCAGTGTGGTCACATACACGTTAGCAGTCCTGATAATTGAGATCATCAGTATTGTCTTAAACACAGCTCCACAACCTGGAGCTGTGTGGCAGTGACTCTACCTGCAGCACCATGATGCCATCCAGATTTGGTATTTATAAAACAAATAAAAAATACATATGAATATAAAAAATATTTTGTGCTTGTTAAAAAGTCTTAAAACATTCATTTTCTGTAACTGCTTATCCAGTTCAGGGTCATGGTGCGTCCAGAGGCTACCTGGAATCACTGGGCGCAAGGCAGGAACACACCCTGGAGAGAGCACCAGTCCTTCACAGGCAACACACACACACACACACACTTTTGAGTCACCAATCCACCTACTAACATGTGTTTTTGGACTGTGGGAGGAAACCGGAGCACCTGGAGGAAACCCACGCTGACACAGGGAGAACACACCACACAGACAGTCATCCGGAGCGGGAATCGAACCCACAACCTCCAGGTCCCTGGAGCTGTGCGACTGTGACACTACCTACTGTGCCACCGTACCGCCTATAGTCTTCAAACAATTGCAGATTTTTACATGTATGTAGTTGCTTGAACAAATCTCAATGCATTTAATTTACAGGTAAAAAAAAGGGATCCTTTTTTATTTCCACAGAAAACAGCCTTTTAGCATTCATTGTGTTTGTGATGACATGGAAGTTCGAAGGGGTGTTTCAGCACATAATGTTCTTTAGATGTAAAGCACCTCATAGAATTGGCTTATAACTTACTTTCTCACACATATACATACTCACTCACAATTAGGAAAAGCCCCATTTAGATGCATCATATGAGAAGAACTGAAGAATTACCTACATATATCAGTCTTATAAAATAGAATTGTATTTGTACAATTTATAGAATTGTTTTAATGCTTTTAGAACATTAAAATTTGCAGTAGAATATGACTTTTTGGCCAACATGGGTGATTATACCAAGCATAGGCATCAGCATGTCATTATATCACCTCACTGCCTATCAGGCATTTTCAGTTTTTTGGTCTTACCTGTGCAGGTGATGGTGGTGTGGGTGGCTTCTCAGTCTCAGAGGTGGTCTGCTCGCACTGTAGTCGATCCCTTAGTCGAGCTATTTCTTGCCGGAGTGATCCCAGCTCCTGCTGCTGAGCCTGGGCATAAGCCTCTAGCTCTACTTTCTGTTCAATCAGAGCTTTACCTTGTGCCTCCACCACTGTGATCTTATGCCTCAGGTCATGGTTGATCTTCATCAGTCGGTTCTGCTGCTGCTGTAGCTGGGAACATAGTAGAGATTAAATGCCAGGTAACAAACAGACCTCAACTGTATCTGGGTCAGGCTGTTCAAATACTCCAGTGACTTTCAATGTAATGTCCATCAAATCTTTTGAATATGTCATTTAAGATTTGTAAATTACTATTGTTCTTTATTGTTGAAAAAATGTAGTATGTTATGTATGTACATACATCAGACTTTATAAAGTTTGCTCATTTATGTTTGAGAAAATGCAATGCTGATTTAGTAGTTCAGTTAAGGTGTGGCTCCATATATACAAACCAGCTCACCTCTGCTTCGCTATCAATGAACAAATTCATACTTAAAAACGTAATAAATCAAAGTCTGCCAGTTTCATCCTGGTATCTGTATTTCATTGAAACCAAATGATACAGTTGACCATCCTGTCATTTTAAGTGGAATTAGGCTACATTCACACAGCAGGTAAAAGAGGCCCAATCTGTTTCGTCATTTGTGACACAGATGTGTCTTTTTTGTGGCTGTGTGAACAGCACAAATCGCATTGAATCTGACTATTTAAAATTAGATTTGGGCCACTTTCATATGTGGTATTGAGATCTGATACATATCGGATCTGTGGTAATGTGGCTCTGTCTGCAGCGGTCAGATTGGATTTCATGTGACTATTACATCACTCCGGCTGTTGAGAATGATCTCCGGTCTGCACTTTGAGGTGTTTAGGACATGGAAACGGACTGGTCAAATCATTTTCGTTTTGTAAAATTATTGGGAAACGAAAAATTTGTGAAACTCCTTAATCCAGGTTCCTGACTCTCATTTATGACAAGACAAAACATGTGGATATTTGTATAAAGATTTTTTTTATAAAACAAACAAGAGAAAAGCTTATTTTTAGTCATTCTATATCAGTTTTATGTTGTTCATGTCGGTATGAAGCTGTATAAATAAGGATCATGGAAATATTAAACTCATGTCGGTGCTCGTCTAGTTCCCTTTGGAGACGATGTGTTCGTGAGAGACCCGGGAAATTTATAAACTTAGAATGAAAGAATCATCCATCACATTTTAATATTCTTTACAGTCTTTAATTAATACTCTGTCTTTAACACAGAGCTCACAAAGAAAATGGATGTTTTGTGATACAGGGCCGCACAGTCCGGTCCCATTCCTTCATTTCAAAAACGGAAGTGCTTTGTATGAAACAGACGGACATTTTCTTCTGGTCAGCGCCTGAAGCCTTGTCCTTCGCGCATGCGAGTCAGTTCAGGAGCGTGATCTGTTCAGACTGATGTCAGATATAGGTCACATTATACAGACTGTGTGAACAGCAGAACAAAAAAAATCAGATTTGGGCCACTTTTACTTGCTGTGTGAACGTAACCTTAGTGACCACAATTACCAGGGCACAATTAAAACAGAAGTCAAAGGGAAAGTAAATGTGTAGTAATGTGTTTTGTGGTAATAAACCACAAACCACCTGTTAGCATCTATGTAAGTGTTTTACCCATTTAAAATGTATGATCAAGTTGGTGATGTGTTGATGTAGGCTTTTGTAAATTTTAGATTTGTGAAAAAAGCCACTTACTGCTTCTATGTCTTCATTCTTTAGGGTCAGTTCTCGGTCCTTGGCACGGATTTCATCCCTCTGTTTATCTACTACTTCCTTTAACTTCTTCATCACCTGCCTTTCCCTTTCTGACATACCTGTAAACCAGATGGAGAAACACATACTGAATATAGTCTAGGGCGGCACGGTGGCGCAGCAGGTAGTGTCGCAGTCCAAAGACACAGCTCCAAAGACCTGGAGGTTGTGGGTTCGAGTCCTACTCCGAGTGACTGTGTGTGAGGAGTTGGTGTGTGTTCTCCCTGTGTTTGCGTGGGTCTCCTCCGGGTGCTCCGGTTTTGTCCCACAGTCCAAAAACACATGGTAGGTGGATTGGCGACTCAGGTGTCCGCAGGTGTGTGTCTGTTGCCCTGTGAAGGACTGGTGCCCCCTCCAGGGTGTATTCCTGCCTTGCGCCCAATGATTGCAGGTAGGCCCTGGACCCACCGCGACCCTGAACTAAGCAGTTACAGATAATGAATGAATGAATATAGTTTTTTACTGATAAAGGACATTTCAGGTTGTGTTTGTCCTGCTACACATGTTTTGATAACTCCAAAACATGCTGGTTAATTCTAAGTTGAAACAATGAAACAATCCCAGATTTTTCCCCACTGTTGGTTTCACTTTGTTTCAGCCTTTTGTGGTTCCTGCAGTGGACTGGAAAATGCTGTGCACCAAGGTATGACTGACACTCAAAGCAAAACAGTTCCTTTTTGAATGTCCCTGCTGTGGCTCTTAAAATAGATTTGTGTCTGTGAACCTCCAACACATATATACACACACGCACACTCAGCTGCTGACACAAAAATAACTTGCTGCTTCATAAACATTCATGGAGGAGTCATAAGTATGGAAGCAACATGTACTTCCAAAGTTTCACAATTATTTTACAGTAAGTTTGGTACTCGAATACTAATGTATTATTTGTGAACATCCTTCACACTTTATCATGCCATGTTCATAACCGTCCATTACACTGATCACTTACTAATCTATTTACATTACAATATATTTTCATGTTTAAATTCAGACAATGAATAACGCTTGCATTTGTTTAAAGTTACTTTTTACAAATCTGATTGCATTTCTACTGGCTATGACGTTCATGCATCAGATTCAATATATATACATTTTTATTACTATCTTTGTGATAATACAGAACAAAAAAATGATTCAAATATCTCATGAATCTGCAGCATCAGCTGTTCACATTCTATCTAATCATGACCACGCAGTTGCCCAAACAAATAATCCAAATGCTCATTCAAAGATGACATCCTAGAAACGACTCTGATATTCTCGTAAGCCATCATGACCAAAAAACAATACTATGAAACACTAATGTTATGTGGGTAAAGATGTTAGTTTTCTACATCTAAAAGCTTCCATCTTTAGTGCTTCCAAAGGTTTGGCCTATCATATAATTTTTTACATAACCTAATAATTATTTACATGATTTCTGGTGACTGGAAACATTTTATTTCATGTCTTTAGATCAGCAGTGACCTTGGCTGATGAGATTGGGCTCAGTTTGTGTAAACATGGAGACGGGCAATGGAGATATTTTAGATTCTGATTTAATCAGTCAGGTTGAGGGTGGACTGAGAGGGGCCTGTTCCGGTGGCCTTGAACCCAAGGCACGTGGGAGTACGGTCAGTACTGAGCTCTCTCTATGCTTCCCCACGCTGGCCTGCTCCTGCAGCAGGGTTTCCTGGCTGCCCTTCAGTTACGCAGAGAAGGACTCCTTTGTGTGGCACAGCTGAATGTTTTTGTCCATCTCTAAATGGCCACGAGAATGAGTATGTCAACGGCTGTGGGGATGACCGCATGTGTTCCCTTTGTCTTTGTCAAGAGGTGGTTTGCAGGGGTATAGCCGTGAGTGTGGCTAGAGTATAAGAGCCCACAACAGGTAATTTAGGAAATAGCTGATCCATGTGTTTGTAAACTTCCTTCCTGCTTTGGTCTCCTGCCTCCACTTATGCACAAAGAACTGACCATTGAAGTCACTATTCCTTCATTTTGCCCTTATGTTAGAGATACTTCTCTGATACAGAAACCTTAATTATTGGTTAATTTCTTTTCATATTTAATGAGCCACTCTCTGTTTGTAAATTTTCAAGTATTTTAGTAATACGCATATTTCATTAAATCTTGTTTGGAAACAAAAGGGTTAAAATCTTGAAAAGCCCAACAGAATATCATCTAATCATGAGCCTGTCATATGGCTTCTTCTGTTTATATGTGACCTACATTACTGAATATTAGTCATCATTTCCTGCTAGATTTGTTACAGACTCTAATATGTCTTTCTCCAATTTCTGAGCCTAATATGAATTATTACTAATATACAACATGTTAGAATCACTAAATAACTGCTTTGAATTTTGTTTGTAGGCTGTGTTCTCCCAAAAGTGAGGAAAGATAAACCGAAAAAAGTCCATAGAGATTAAGTATTTAAATCCTTATTCACAACACAGATGCAGTTGGCTGAGTAAAAGCGAGTCCCTTTAGGAAGGTCACATTATGTATTACCTTCCTGTCTCTGAATGTCCTCCTCTGTCATTGCACAGTCTTTGACCGACAGGTTGTTGAGGAGGGTCTTGTTCTCCTCTTGCAGCTGGGCAATCTGAGACAACAAATCCTGGGCTTCTCCTCTCCACACATCTTCTACCAACTCTAGTTCCTGTGATATCACACACACACACACACACACACAAACACAAGCAGTGATTACTCATTTAAACAATTTTAATTAAAGATTAAAATCTACCTTCCTGATATATATGGACGGTTTAGTCAGCAATTTGCATCTTCATTAATTCACTTACTGGTCATTTCTATACTGAGAAACACCTACTAATATTTGTATGCATTTGTCACTTATATCTGTTTATGGTTAAGTCCTTTCAAAGGCATCTTTGCTCATCTTTTTCCGATTCTGAATATTTTGGGGTCTTTAAAAAATCATGAATGCTTAGTTTTAAGGTTATAACTTCTGCAATTACATCTTTAAACGGTCCTTTATTTGAGTCTGAGAGATTTCAGTCGTCAATAAGGAGGTAGGAGCAGACATGTCTAATCACCTTAAAATATGACCAATTTAGGCTTGTGCTTTTACATCTGTATACAATAAAACTACATATTTTTAAAGTTAATCACAATTACCAGCATAACATTAGCTTAATCATGACAAGTGTAGTGACAGTGTAACATCATGGTCTTTCACTTGTTAAAAACTCCCAGTTTACTGCAGTAGCTCAATAGAAACCTTTCAAGATGTTATGACTGCCATAATCCTGCACTGATCCTCATTATGTCCAACAATAACAAGCTATTATCTGTTGACAGAATACACCATATGCCACACTAGTCTTATTACAGGCTTACTACTTGGACTAAAGAGGGTCCTATAACACACATTCTGTGTATTATTACTGACCATTGAACTACTGCTCATAAAAGCTGTAATGTGTGACCCTCTAACTCTGTAGGGTCGTTTCTGGCGAAGGGGCCCGAAAGACAGCTACGTGATGAAGTGTCGTATTCCCAACGACCCAGTTTGGACAGACTCACTTCCTGCCATGCACAGGAACTTCGCTCTGCTTTGCATTGTTCTGACCTCCGTAACACTCCCAAAAAAGCAACAACTCCTCAAATTAACTTGCAATTAATTTGTAAAATCATTCCTGAGATCACCACAACAGAGCTTGGTATTTTGACCTAAATCTATCAGGAACTGAGATCCCTTTTACCCTTTTAGAACTGCAGCCGAATCTCTTAGCACATCCACCAAGTTTTTACGGCTCTACTCCTAGTATTTTTTAAGAAGAACTTGAATATATCTCAAGTATGATGTGTGTATTCAATAACCAAGCGGCTGGTGTGCTATCACTAACAGAAAACAAACAGTGACCGGATGCTTGCCTAATACTTTTCAACTTAAGTCTTGGTGGTTACTCACCTGTTGCCCATTTTATTAAAGGGTGATAAGAAATTTATGACCTATCATATTGTAATATTTATAAACCCTTTAAAAGTATCGCTTTATAGCAAAATGTTACAAAAAGTTGATTTGTTTTTAGGAACTTAAATGCAGCAGATTTTTATTAAAATCATAAAGTGTACAAATGTAATGTAAAATCTAATGTATTAAAGTGGCTTAGGTGTCTCTCTACACCTTCACTTTCATTCAGTAAACATGGATACATGAATATGCAATTAGATCCCACCTCTACGTCCAACCACCCGTCCACCACTCTCCTGCAGACTGAAAGCCCCACCCTGTAAACTGATGAGATGGTTTCCTCAGGTTTATGTCGTCAGAAATAGTGAATGTATGGATTCTCCTGTTTAAATCTGTATTTGTACACTGCAGTTTTAAAGCTGACATGATCGGCCATGTTACTGACTGCTTATTTCACTCAGGGTACATCTTAAAGCTTATAAACAACAGCACTTAATAATTACATTTTCCTATTTCCATTTACCGAGGCAAAATTTGATGTAATTCTCTGAGTATTTTGAATAATAACAACAGTTAGCAACCGTTATACTTTTATTTACATACAGGTGTATTTGTGATATATTTGGCTAATATTTCGAATCAATTCCATGTAATAAAGTAGAAATGTAAAGTCCCTTTGTCAGTATTTTCGACTTTAATTGTATTCATGGGGACGATGTGAAGAGAATTGTTATTTTACTCAGTTGGGTAAAGTGTCAGTTAAACAATACTGTGTAATTTTAGATAATGACTTCCCTACAGAACTGTAATAACTTATTTTATACCCAGTAACTCTGAGCTCAGGAGCTTTGGCTCCAAATCTAAAGCGAAATCCTTAGATCTCTCTATAACTAGCTGAGCACCTTTTTGTGTTTCTTCTCCTTCTCGAGGCGGTCTAATCGCTCCAGCCGGAGTTTATCCAGCTCAAGTCGCAGTTCCTCCGTCTCCGGGCTGATGCTGTTGCGGCTGATGAGCACCTCCAAGATCTCTAGGACCCGCACCACTTTAGGCATGAGGCGGGAGAGCGCCTCGCAGCCGTACTGATCAATAATACGCTCAAACTCCTGCCCCACCACCGCCGCCATGTCGTACACGTCCATCACCGTCAGGTCCGCCACGTTCTTGTCCAGCGCCGAGCCGAAGTCTTCCATATCGGACACTAACTCGGTTTTAACGAGAAACGATAACGACAGCGGCCGCCACCCGCCGCTTAACTCACTCTTTCTCGGATTACTAGACCCAAACTTTACTCTACCGCCTTACAACCGTCCGGTAAAGTCGTTCACACACCCTGTAATATCATTAGCTCGGGTGTAACGGGCCTGACGGCGGTAAAAAGCGCTAACTGTATCGGAAAGGGAGTCTGTCCCATTGCCGTCCTGCTTCTCCTCCACAGGCTTGGGTATTTGGTCAAACAGCTGCGCCGCACTGCGCATGTGCGACTCAATGACAGTAGGCGGCGCTAAAGGACACTCAAACTGACCACTGTTTAAAGATGTAATAAGTCATTTACTACTAAAAATTAGTTTAGAAAAAAACAACAGTAAGAAGTATTATTTTATTTTTTACATTTTTTACCGTTACCTTTTTTGTATAAAGGGCACCTAATATAGAATGAAGAATCAAATTGTTTTGCAGTCCCTGACCGGTCCAGTTTATGCTCCATAGAGGGGGTCACCTTCAATGAGAAATAGGCTTAGTATGGAATCTTTCATACATCTAGACAACTAGGTGTCAGCTGTTTTATATCATGAAAATATATATATTTGCAGGCTTATATGGAGTAATAAATATTTTAAAATTTAAGATGTCCATCTCAGCCCACCATAGACACACCTTTGTGTAGCAACCTCTATAGATAACTTAATATTTTGGCTAATTGTTCCCTTAAATTTCATTAACATGTTTATTAATATAAATAAACAGAGTCAACATCTATATGCTGACACATATCACTAGTAGTTTTACTTTGTTTTTATTTTTAGCTATGTTAAATTATCCTTCTTGTCTCTGTAGTTTTCTACTGCAATATGCAAAAAGTAATACGTAAAACGCTTCTATATGGATATATAAATAATTGTAAATATTATTTAAAATATTACAGTTCCACTGAGTTCCAAATCGCGTTATGAGTCCTCCTTTTCAAAGTCTGCACTTTGGTGATATCAACAAGTGCAGAAGACCCCAAGCATATTTGATTTGGGACAGGCTCATGATGAGCAGGCTGTTGTGAATTCATCCATTGTGAATTCATTCAACCGCTTATCCAGTTCAGGGTCATGGTGGGCCCAGAGCCTAGGCATGAATACACAGGGCAACACACACACATTCACTCACACACTCACACCTATGGACACTTTTGAGTCACCAATCCACCTACCAACGTGTGTTGTTGGACTGTGGAGCACTCGGAGGAAACCCATGCAGACACAGGGAGAACACACCAAACTCCTCACCTTGGAGCTGTGTGACTGCGACACTACCTGCTGCACCACCGTGCCACCCCAGTTGTGAATCATTCACAGCTATTTTTAGATGCAAAGTTGGTTGATAGTCATTTATTCACATACATTTAGGAACTGTTTCTCAATGGGATGCTAATTATTTGACTGCATCATGACCTAAGTTGTGTATCTATAGTCTCTCGTTTCAAATTACGTAAAGTATGCTACTTCATGACAACACAAAAATAGTTTTAAAACAATTGTTTTAATTGTTTTTAAAAGCCAGGTTCCGTATTCAACTTCTATGGAATGTAATTTTTATTTAGGCATATACACGTTCAAAGAACACAGGAAAAGAAGAGCATATCCAGCGAATATATATTATTCAACACTATAGGTGTCAGGAACGAAGGACGGACTGATGGAGCGGACGCATTCGCTAAAGCACAGATAACGTTTAATTTACAAAAGAACAACAAACAGAGAGCTTAACATAACAAGATGACTAACAGATAGCTAACAGAGGCATGGATAAAGGAACCAAACGAACAGAAGAGGAGTAAAGACAAACTAGAGATACGGACAGACTGGAAGACAAACTAGAGATACGGACAGACTGGATAACACAACTGACTAAACACGATACAGAGAACAATAGAACAATGACCAACAAACAGGAAGTGCAGGAAAGGGACTTAAATACAAGACACTGACGAGACGCACCTGAGACAGATAACGAGGAGGACGGGTTAACAGATGACACGGACGAGGAGGCGGAACAGAGGCGGGACGAGGGCGGAGACAAGGACATAAACAAAACAGAGCCATGTGCAAATAAAGCACATGGCGGGGACAACAGACTGACAGGACGAAGGCGTGACAGATGCCCCCCCCAAGAACGCGCAACTCCCGGGCGCGTACTCCTAAACCCCCCAGGAGCTGGCACAGGAGAGGGCACGGAAAACAAGACAGGACAACAAACCAACGAGTGACAGGACTCAGGACAATACGGGAACAGACACTAGAGCTGGGGACACAACAGAACCGAATATACGAGACGGGACATGGGACATGACAGGAGACTGACAAAGGGGGGCAACAAGAGACGAGAACGGACTGGACAGGACAGGAGTGGACACATGGGAATTGACAGGAGACTGGACTGGAGACAAGACAGGGGACTGAATGTGGGACGGATACGGAGACTGGACACGTTTGGGGACAGAAGACTGGACATGGACAGGTGACAGAACAGGGGACTGGAATGGAGACGGGACTGATGACAGGACTGGGTGCTGGGAATGGACGGGAGCAGAGACTGGTGACGAGACAGGGGATTGAAACGGGGACTGGACATGAGACAGGACAGAGGGTTGGAACGGGGACTGGACAGGAGACGAGACTTGAGACTGGACAGGGGATTGAAACAGAGACTGGACTGGAGACAAGACGGGTGACTGGACATTGGACAGATACGGAGACTGGACATGACTAACAGGGGACTGAACATGAGACAAGAC
Source organism: Hoplias malabaricus (assembly GCF_029633855.1). Taxonomy (NCBI): domain Eukaryota; kingdom Metazoa; phylum Chordata; class Actinopteri; order Characiformes; family Erythrinidae; genus Hoplias; species Hoplias malabaricus. The sequence continues at coordinate 4,734 of NW_027101114.1, read as the reverse complement.
AGGGGTTTGAAACAGAGACTGAACAGGGCTGACAGGGGACTGGACATGAGGCAGGACAGAGGGTTGAAACGTAGACTGAACAGGGCTGACAGGGGACTGGACTGGACTTGGCAGGGGAACAGGTACAAAAACATTTACAGGGACTGACACAAACACAGTGACCGGGACCGGGACAGAGACAAAGGCTGACATGGGCACAGGGATAAGGACAGAGACAGGAACCAAGACAGGGACAGACAAGGGAACCAACATAACAGGGGGGTGCCCAGGACTGGCTAATGTCTGTGTGGCAGTCTGAGGAACCAGCCTGGGCACAGTTCTGGGGATCGGTCCTGAAGTCCTTGTCCCTGTACCCGTGTCTGCCTTTGTGTCTGTCCCGGTCCCGGTCACTGTGTTGGTGTCAGTCCCTGTAAATGTTCTTGTACCTGTTCCCCTTTATCCTGTGTTTTGTTGGTCACGGTATTGAGTCTGTCCGTCTGTCTCTAGAGTTTCCCCGTTTCTTCTCCTTTTTCGTCGTGTCGCTTTTCGTCCGTCTGTCCTGTTCTCCCTGTCCAGTTTCCTTTGTTTTATTTAGCTTGTTTGGCTCCTTGTTTGTTTGTGTCCTGTTTGAGTATCGTTGTTTTGTTTATATTAAATTATCCTGTGTTTTAGCGAATGCGTCCGCCTCCCTCAATTCGCCCCTCGTTCCTGACAGAATGTACGACCCACAGGACGCAGCTAGCACAGAAAATACGTTTAATAGGGCTGTGGAATGGAGTAGCCGGCTCCGACAGATACATGCCACAGTGGCTCAGCGCCTTCGGGAGGAGTCGATTCATGAGTCGAGTGATTGCTCCAGCGCGAGTCGTAGGAGTCGGCGAAAGAACCGTGCTGGAGTTTCCCCCTCGCTGGAGGATTACCCCCTCAGGTCCGGGGAAATTTTTGGGGGGGCGTTAAGGGTAGGGGCTGTTAGCCTCACCTCCGTAGTTCCGAGGTCTGAGGCTAACAGGGGCGCACCTCGAGGGGATCTAATGGGTGCGCCTATGAAACCCCCTAAACCCTTTACAGCTCCAGCGCGAGCCCGGCGAGCAGCACGAACTCCTGTCCTTGTAAAAGCGGCGCCAACGGCAGCGCCTGTCTTCATTAACGCGGCGCCTCCAGCCGCGCCTGTCCTCGAGAGCGCGGCGCGCGCCTCTCCTGTCTCCGAGGACGACGTCGCTGCAGGTTCCCCTGCCTCCGAGGACGACGTCGCTGCAGGTTCCCCTGCCTCCGAGGACGACGTCGCTGCAGGTTCCCCTGCCTCCGAGGACGACGTCGCTGCAGGTTCCCCTGCCTCCGAGGACGACGTCGCTGCAGGTTCCCCTGCCTCCGAGGACGACGTCGCTGCAGGTTCCCCTGCCTCCGAGGACGACGTCGCTGCAGGTTCCCCTGCCTCCGAGGACGGCGGCACCCGCCGCTCCTGTCCCGTTGATGGCGGCACCCGCCGCTCCTGTCCCGTTGATGGCGGCACCCGCCGCTCCAGTCCCCGTGATGGCGGCACCCGCCGCTCCAGTCCCCGTGATGGCGGCACCCGCCGCTCCAGTCCCCGTGATGGCGGCACCCGCCGCTCCAGTCCCCGTGATGGCGGCACCCGCCGCTCCAGTCCCCGTGATGGCGGCACCCGCCGCTCCTGTGTCCGTGACGGCGGCGCCCGCCGCTCCTGTGTCCGTGACGGCGGCGCCCGCCGCTCCTGTTTCCGTGACTGTGGCGGCGCCCGCCGCTCCTGTCCCCGTGACTGTGGCGGCGCCCGCCGCTCCTGTCCCCGTGACTGTGGCTACGGCCGCTCCTGTCCCCGTGACTGTGGCTACGGCCGCTCCTGTCCCCGTGACTGTGGCTACGGCCGCTCCTGTCCCCGTGACTGTGGCTACGGCCTCTCCTGTCCCCGTGACTGTGGCTACGGCCTCTCCTGTCCCCGTGACTGTGGCTACGGCCTCCCCTGTCCATGTCCGTAGGTCGGCCCGAAGGACTTCAGGGCCGATCCCCAGAACTGTGCCCAGGCTGGTTCCTCAGACTACCCCACAGACATTAGCCAGTCCTGGGCACCCCCCTGTTATTTTGGTTCCCTTGTCTGTCCCTGTCCTGGTTCCCGTCTCTGTCCTTGTCCCTGTACCCGTGTCTGCCTTTGTGTCTGTCCCGGTCCCGGTCACTGTGTTGGTGTCAGTCCCTGTAAATGTTCTTGTACCTGTTCCCCTTTATCCTGTGTTTTGTTGGTCACGGTATTGAGTCTGTCCGTCTGTCTCTAGAGTTTCCCCGTTTCTTCTCCTTTTTCGTCGTGTCGCTTTTCGTCCGTCTGTCCTGTTCTCCCTGTCCAGTTTCCTTTGTTTTATTTAGCTTGTTTGGCTCCTTGTTTGTTTGTGTCCTGTTTGAGTATCGTTGTTTTGTTTATATTAAATTATCCTGTGTTTTAGCGAATGCGTCCGCCTCCCTCAATTCGCCCCTCGTTCCTGACAATAGGTACTGTAACTGACAAATCACAATCAAAAATAGCCCAATGATACAGCAAAAGAGTGCATTAATATAAAATTATTTTAAAATATTAAAAAATATTTACAAAATATTAATATCTGATACAACAAAAAAATATATGCACTGTTGGCCTTCTCCAATTTTGTGGATAGTGTAATGAAGCATGACATCTATGATGAAACAGTACAAAAGATGTTGAAAATGCATACTGTCCACTTCTCTAAGGTTTCACCTAAACTGTAAAAGGGTGAGAAAATAAATGAATCAATGACAGGCTTCAACACAAGTGCAAACAAACATCAGAAGTGAAGCAGGTGCATGAAGAGACACTTACTGCATTTTTAAGGAGGGTGCCTGATTTTTGAAAGATGGACCTTTTAGAGGATGTGCTTTTAGGAGGCACTGGTTTTGGAGGCTCTGGCATAGGAGGCTCTGGCATAGGAGGCTCTGGCAATGGTAGGTCAGGTAGAGGAGGTAGAGGTAGATCAGGCAATGGAAATTGAGGCAGTGGATATTCAGGAAGTAGAAATTCAGGCAGTGGAGGATCTGGCAGTGGAAGTTCAGGCATATCCGGAGGTAAGACACTGAAAAACCCATCAATGTTTCTCTCCACAGGCTGATCCAGAGGCACTCCAGCCATCTCATAGTGTTTTTTCCTGAGCTCCCCCAGCCGCTGACGCTCATTGGACAATTGAGACTCCAGCTCCAGCACTCGTACCTGTAAAAAGATGATAAGTGCCAGAGATTATGTTAATCCTGACAGAAAAAGACAAAAGATATTCATTCATTATCTGTAACCGCTTATCCAATTCAGGGTCGTGGTGGGTCCAGAGCCTACCTGGAATCATTGGGCGCAAGGCGAGAATATACCCTGGAGGGGGCGCCAGTCCTTCACAGGGCAACACAGACACACACACACATTCACTCACACACTCACACCTACAGACACTTTTGAGTCGCCAATCCACCTGTGTGTGTTTTTGGACTGTGGGAGGAAACCGGAGCACCCGGAGGAAACCCACGCGGAAAGAACCATTTTCACTTGGTTCTTTTTTTTAACATATTAAATTTTATTTCTCTGCATTTGTTGCCTTTATTTTGCCCCATTTAAACATATCTTTCTCTCTCACACAGCTGTGACTGGAGAGACTCAGACGAAGTGCCTGCTATTTATGTACGACACAGCACAAAATCACAATGACTTCGATTTATCCCATTTTTTCAGACTTAGGCAGCCAAAAAAACTGACTAGTTTGTTTCATTTCACATTTTGTGGGATGGTAGTGGGCTCCAGATCCCCACAAAAATGTGCTAATGTACTGAAAAGTGATTTTCTCCTAAAATGTCACCTTTAAGGTCTTAGGGCCATTAAAAAACCCAACCAGCCCATTTATAATGTGGGATGTTTTTATAATAAATGGACAAATATTATTGATAAAAAATAACACAAAGAGTTTATATTTCTCTTATAGATTCCCTGCTTAAAGAGACAATTTTATTATTTATTATTTATCTAAGGTTTTGTTAAAAAGAAATAAAAAGAAATACTGAATTTACCTGAGAGTCCATCTCTTCTGTCTTCAGCTTGACCAATGAAAGGCCTGAGAAATCCATGGGGTCTGTGGAGTGGCATTACATAGGGTCATAATAAATGACTTAAATCAATTGCCATCAGAAACAAATGAGGTAATGTTGCCTTAATATTAATAGACTTTGCTTAAGATCAATAAAATCAATTGCAAGTTATTTAAATGAATGCTTGACTACTATTTAGTGCTCAAATTGTAAGTTTGAAAAAGTTTCCAGGCCTTATTTACAGGAAACACTGTACTAATAACTTCCACTTTCAGTGATTAAATAATCATGATCGATTTGTATGTACTTTGAACAAATAAACATACTCACTTTTATCATTAATCTGCATTTGTCCGGTCTTGGTTGAAGTGACGACCACTGCGGCCATGTCATTTACATGACGTGAGGCCTGCTGCAGTGTGTGAAGTTTCTTATTGCTACGGTCAGCTTTAACCTGCAGAAAAAAAGATTAAAGGACAATATAAATACAGACACATTTTTAAGGATTCCTAAACAAGCTGTTAATGAATGTAAAATATAAGATCACAGTTTCAAAGATGCCACTGAAGAACCATTTTGATTCACAAAGTATTAAAATCTTAGCAAACAATATTGATTAACCTGATTATTTATCATGTGTACATTTTTTCATTCATTCATTATCTGTAACCCTTA
>NW_027101113.1:0-43963 GCF_029633855.1 Hoplias malabaricus | reverse complement strand
TTGGAAGTGGGACGTCGGACTCGGAACTGACCGATCCGACTCCCAATGTATTTTAATTGAATGCAATAGATTGGAAGTGGGACGTCAGACTCGGAACTGACCGATCCCACTCCCAATATATTTGACTTGAAGTTAGGCTTACACAACTTCACAGGCTGTCTCGTGGGGTGTGCACAATAAACATATTAACATTTGGGGTCATTCGGACCCTTTTAAGGGGTGTCCAAAACCCATGAATGAAATTTGAATGGGAATAAATTGGGAGTGGGATGTCCAGAAACTGAGCTTGGGGGGGTCTACCGACTTCACGGCGTCGAGTACTGAATCATCTGAGTCCCCCAAACAACATATCAGAAGATGGGGTCACTGGGATCTTGCGTAGTATGTTATGTTCAGCAAATTTATTCATGAAAAATGTTTTCCTTTGTTTGCCCACTTCCAATCTATTCTAACCAAGTCAAATAAATTGCAAGTGGGATCTTACTTCCAATCTATTCCAGTCAAATCAAATAAACTGGAAGTGGGATCCCACTTCCAATTTATTTTACTATTTGGAATTTGGAAATCTTTGATTTTGGGGCCAGAACTGAGGCCTATATTGACAAATTGGGACCCAATCTCACTATCTCACTTCCAATTTATTCCAGTCAAATCAAATAGAATGGAAGTGGGATCCCACTTCCAATCTATTCTAACCAAGTCAAATTGGGACCAATTTTGGACCCAATCTCACTATCCCATTTCCAATTGATTTCATTCAAGTCAAATAAATTGGAAGTGGGATCCCATGGAACATGTACATGACTTGGCTGAAATAAATTGGAAGTGGGATCCCATGAAACACGTACATGACTTGGCTGAAATGAATTGGAAGTGGGATCCCAATTCCAGTCTATTTCAGCCAAGTCAAATAAACTGGAAATGGGATACCACTTCCAATATATTCCAATATAGTAAAATAAATTGGAAGTGGGATCCAATTTCGAAAACTTTGACTTTGGGGCCAAAATTGGGGCCTATATTGACAAATTGGGACCCAATCTCACTATCCCACTTCAAATTTATTCCTGTCATTGAAGAGAATGAGAATCTCTGAGCGTTTTGTGGGTGCTGCGAGCTCTCTCTGAGTGTTTTGTGCTAACTGCGATCTCTCTCTGAGTGTTTTGTGCGCGCTGCGCACTTTGGCTGAGAGTTTTTTTGTGAGCTTTGCGATCTCTCGCTGAGTGTTTTGTGCAAACTGCGCGCTCTCGCTGAGTGTTTTGTGCGCGCTGCACGCTCTCGCTGAGTATTTTGTGCCTGCTGCGAGATCTCTGAGGCTTTTCTTGCGAGCTTTGCGATCTCTTTGAGTGTTTTGTGCATGCTGCGAGATCTGTCTGAGGTTTTTTTTGTGAGCTTTGCGATGTCTCTGTGTGTTTTGTGTGCGCTGCGCGATCTCTCTGAGGTTTTTCTTGCGAGCTTTGCGATCTCTCTGAGGTTTTTTTGTGAGCTTTGCGATCTCTCTGAGGCTTTTCTTGCGAGCTTTGCGATCTCTCTGAGTGTTTTGTGCATGCTGCGCGCTCTCTCTGAGGTTTTTTTGTGAGCTTTGCCATCTCTCTGAGGCTTTTCTTGCGAGCTTTGCGATCTCTGTGTGTTTTGTGCGTGCTACGCGATCTGTCTGAGGTTTTTTTTGTGAGCTTTGCGATCTCTCTGAGTATCTTGTGCATGCTGCGCGCTCTCTCTGAGTGTTTTGTGCATGCTGCGCGCTCTCTCTGAGGTTTTTTTGTGAGCTTTGCCATCTCTCTGAGGCTTTTCTTGCGAGCTTTGCGATCTCTCTGTGTTTTGTGCGTGCTGCGCGATCTGTCTGAGTTTTTTTTTGTGAGCTTTGCGATCTCTCTGTGTGTTTTGTGCATGCTGCGTGATCTGTCTGAGGTTTTTTTTTGTGAGCTTTGCGATCTCTGTGTGTTTTGTGCATGCTGCGCCATCTCTCTGATGTTTTTTTTGTGAGCTTTGCGATCTCTCTGTGTGTTTTGTGCATGCTGCGCGATCTGTCTGAGGTTTTTTTTTGTGAGCTTTGCGATCTCTCTGTGTGTTTTGTGCATGCTGCTCGATCTGTCTGAGTTTTTTTTTGTGAGCTTTGCGATCTCTCTGAGGGTTTTGTGCATGCTGCGCGATTTGTCTGAGGTTTTTTTTGCGAGCTTTGCGATCTCTCTGAATGTATTGTGCGTGCTGCGCGATCTGTCTGAGGTTTTTTTTGCGAGCTTTGCGATCTCTCTGAGTGTTTTGTGCGTGCTGCGCGATCTGTCTGAGGTTTTTTTTTGTGAGCTTTGCGATCTCTGAGTATCTTGTGCGTGCTGCGCGCTCTCTCTGAGTTTTTTTTGTGAGCTTGGCGATCTCTCTGTGGGTTTTGTGCATGCTGCGCGATCTCTCTGAGGTTTTTCTTGCGAGCTTTGCGATCTGTCTGAGGTTTTTCTTGCGAGCTTTGCGATCTCTCTGAGGTTTTTCTTGAGAGCTTTGCGATCTCTCTGAGTGTTTTGTGCGGGCTGCGCGCTCTCTCTGAGGTTTTTTTGTGAGCTTTGCGATCTCTCTGAGGCTTTTCTTGTGAGCTTTGCGATCTCTCTGAGGTTTTTCTTGCGAGCTTTGCGATCTCTGAGGTTTTTTTGTGAGCTTTGCGATCTCTCTGAGTGTTTTGTGCGGGCTGCGGGCTCTCTCTGAGGTTTTCTTGTGAGCTTTGCGATCTCTCTGTGTGTTTTGTGCATGCTGCGCCATCTCTCTGATGTTTTTTTTTGTGAGCTTTGTGATCTCTCTGTGTGTTTTGTGCATGCTGCGCGATCTCTCTGAGGTTTTTTTGTGAGCTTTGCGATCTCTCTGAGGCTTTTCTTGCGAGCTTTGCGATCTCTCTGAGTGTTTTGTGCATGCTGCGCGCTCTCTCTGAGGTTTTTTTGTGAGCTTTGCCATCTCTCTGAGGCTTTTCTTGCGAGCTTTGCGATCTCTGTGTGTTTTGTGCGTGCTACGCGATCTGTCTGAGGTTTTTTTTGTGAGCTTTGCGATCTCTCTGAGTATCTTGTGCATGCTGCGCGCTCTCTCTGAGTGTTTTGTGCATGCTGCGCGCTCTCTCTGAGGTTTTTTTGTGAGCTTTGCCATCTCTCTGAGGCTTTTCTTGCGAGCTTTGCGATCTCTCTGTGTTTTGTGCGTGCTGCGCGATCTCTCTGAGGCTTTTCTTGCGAGCTTTGCGATCTCTCTGTGTGTTTTGTGCGTGCTGCGCGATCTGTCTGAGTTTTTTTTGTGAGCTTTGCGATCTCTCTGTGTGTTTTGTGCATGCTGCGTGATCTGTCTGAGGTTTTTCTTTGTGAGCTTTGCGATCTCTGTGTGTTTTGTGCATGCTGCGCCATCTCTCTGATGTTTTTTTTGTGAGCTTTGCGATCTCTCTGTGTGTTTTGTGCATGCTGCGCGATCTGTCTGAGGTTTTTTTTGTGAGCTTTGCGATCTCTCTGAGGGTTTTGTGCATGCTGCGCGATCTGTCTGAGGTTTTTTTTTGCGAGCTTTGCGATCTCTCTGAATGTATTGTGCGTGCTGCGCGATCTGTCTGAGGTTTTTTTTGTGAGCTTTGCGATCTCTGAGTATCTTGTGCGTGCTGCGCGCTCTCTCTGAGGTTTTTTTGTGAGCTTTGCCATCTCTCTGAGGCTTTTCTTGCGAGCTTTGCGATCTCTCTGTGTTTTGTGCGTGCTGCGCGATCTCTCTGAGGCTTTTCTTGCGAGCTTTGCGATCTCTCTGTGTGTTTTGTGCGTGCTGCGCGATCTGTCTGAGTTTTTTTTTGTGAGCTTTGCGATCTCTCTGTGTGTTTTGTGCATGCTGCGTGATCTGTCTGAGGTTTTTCTTTGTGAGCTTTGCGATCTCTGTGTGTTTTGTGCATGCTGCGCCATCTCTCTGATGTTTTTTTTGTGAGCTTTGCGATCTCTCTGTGTGTTTTGTGCATGCTGCGCGATCTGTCTGAGGTTTTTTTTGTGAGCTTTGCGATCTCTCTGAGGGTTTTGTGCATGCTGCGCGATCTGTCTGAGGTTTTTTTTGCGAGCTTTGCGATCTCTCTGAATGTATTGTGCGTGCTGCGCGATCTGTCTGAGGTTTTTTTTGTGAGCTTGGCGATCTCTCTGTGGGTTTTGTGCATGCTGCGCGATCTCTCTGAGGTTTTTCTTGCGAGCTTTGCGATCTGTCTGAGGTTTTTCTTGCGAGCTTTGCGATCTCTCTGAGGTTTTTCTTGCGAGCTTTGCGATCTCTCTGAGGTTTTTTTGTGAGCTTTGCGATCTCTCTGAGTGTTTTGTGCGGGCTGCGCGCTCTCTCTGAGGTTTTTTTGTGAGCTTTGCGATCTCTCTGAGGCTTTTCTTGTGAGCTTTGCGATCTCTCTGAGGTTTTTCTTGCGAGCTTTGCGATCTCTGAGGTTTTTTTGTGAGCTTTGCGATCTCTCTGAGTGTTTTGTGCGGGCTGCGCGCTCTCTCTGAGGTTTTCTTGTGAGCTTTGCGATCTCTCTGTGTGTTTTGTGCATGCTGCGCCATCTCTCTGATGTTTTTTTTTGTGAGCTTTGCGATCTCTCTGTGTGTTTTGTGCATGCTGCGCGATCTCTCTGAGGTTTTTTTTATGAGATTTGCGATCTCTCTGAGTGTTTTGTGGGTGCTGCTCGATCTCTCTGAGGCTTTTCTTGCGAGCTTTGCGATCTCTCTGAGTGTTTTGTGGGTGCTGCGCGATCTGTCTGAGGTTTTTTTGTGAGCTTTGCGATCTCTCTGAGTGTTTTGTGGGTGCTGCGCGATCTGTCTGAGGCGTTTCTTGCGAGCTTTGCGATCTGTCTGAGGTTTTTTTTTGTGAGCTTTGCGATCTCTCTGAATGTATTGTGCGTTCTGCACGATCTGTCTGAGATTTTTTTGTGAGCTTTGTGATCTCTCTGTGTTTTGTGCGTGCTGTGCGATCTGTCTGAGGTTTTTTTTTTGTGAGCTTTGCGATCTCTCTGTGTGTTTTGTGCGTGCTGCACGATCTGTCTGAGGTTTTTTTGTGAGCTTTGCGATCTCTCTGTGTGTTTTGTGCGTGCTGCGCGATCTCTCTGTGTGTTTTGTGCAAACTGTGCGCTCTCTCTGAGGTTTTTTTTGCTTTGCGATCTCTCTGAGTATCTTGTGCGTGCTGCGCGCTCTCTCTGTGTGTTTTGTGCATGCTGCGCCATCTCTCTGATGTTTTTTTTGTGAGCTTTGCGATCTCTGTGTGTTTTGTGCATGCTGCGCGATCTGTCTGAGGTTTTTCTTGCGAGCTTTGCGATCTCTCTGAGGTTTTTCTTGCGAGCTTTGCGATCTCTCTGAGGTTTTTTTGTGAGCTTTGCGATCTCTCTGAGGCTTTTCTTGTGAGCTTTGCAATCTCTCTGTGTGTTTTGTGCGTGCTGCGCCATCTCTCTGATGTTTTTTTTTTGTGAGCTTTGCGATCTCTCTGAGTGTTTTGTGCGTGCTGCGCCATCTCTCTGATGTTTTTTTTTTTGTGAGCTTTGCAATCTCTCTGTGTGTTTTGTGCATGCTGCGCCATCTCTCTGATGTTTTTTTGTGAGCTTTGTGATCTCTCTGTGTGTTTTGTGCGTGCTGCGCGATCTGTCTGAGGTTTTTTTTGTGAGCTTTGCGATCTCTCTGTGTGTTTTGTGCGTGCTGCGAGATCTCTCTGAGGTTTTCTTGTGAGCTTTGCGATCTCTCTGAGTGTTTTGTGCGTGCTGCGCCATCTCTCTGATGTTTTTTTTTTGTGAGCTTTGCGATCTCTCTGAGTGTTTTTTGCGCGATGTTCGATCTCTCTGAGGCTTTTCTTGCGAGCTTTGCGATCTCTCTGAGTGTTTTGTGGGTGCTGCGCGATCTGTCTGAGGTTTTTTTGTGAGCTTTGCGATCTCTCTGAGTGTTTTTTTGCGAGCTTTGCGATCTCTCTGTGTGTTTTGTGCGTGCTGCGCGATCTCTCTGAGGCGTTTCTTGCGAGCTTTGCGATCTCTCTGAGGTTCTTTTGCGAGCTTTGCGATCTCTCTGTGTTTTGTGCATGCTTCGCGATCTGTCTGAGGTTTTTTTTGTGAGCTTTGCGATCTCTCTGTGTGTTTTGTGCATGCTGCTCGATCTGTCTGAGGTTTTTTTTGTGAGCTTTGCGATCTCTCTGAGGGTTTTGTGCATGCTGCGCGCTCTCTCTGAGTTTTTTTTGTGAGCTTTGCGATCTCTCTGGGTTTTGTGCATGCTGCGCGATCTCTCTGAGGTTTTTCTTGCGAGCTTTGCGATCTCTCTGAGGTTTTTTTGTGAGCTTTGCGATCTCTCTGAGGCTTTTCTTGTGAGCTTTGCGATCTCTCTGTGTGTTTTGTGCATGCTGCGCGATCTCTCTGAGGTTTTTCTTGCGAGCTTTGCGATCTCTCTGAGGTTTTTTTGTGAGCTTTGCGATCTCTCTGAGTGTTTTGTGGGGGCTGCGCGCTCTCTCTGAGGTTTTTTTGTGAGCTTTGCGATCTCTCTGTGTGTTTTGTGCGTGCTGCGCCATCTCTCTGATGTTTTTTTTTGTGAGCTTTGCGATCTCTCTGAGTGTTTTGTGCGTGCTGCGCCATCTCTCTGATGTTTTTTTTTGTGAGCTTTGTGATCTCTCTGTGTGTTTTGTGCATGCTGCGCGATCTGTCTGAGGTTTTTTTTTATGAGATTTGCGATCTCTCTGAGTGTTTTGTGGGTGCTGCGAGATCTGTCTGAGGCGTTTCTTGCGAGCTTTGCGATCTCTCTGAGGTTTTTTTGCGAGCTTTGCGATCTCTATGTGTTTTGTGCGTGCTGCGCGATCTGTCTGAGTTTTTTTTTGTGAGCTTTGCGATCTCTCTGTGTGTTTTGTGCGTGCTGCGCGATCTGTCTGAGGTTTTTTTTGTGAGCTTTGCGATCTTTCTGAATGTATTGTGCTTGCTGCGCGATCTGTCTGAGGTTTTTTTTTGTGAGCTTTGCGATCTCTGAGTATCTTGTGCGTGCTGCGCGCGCTCTCTGATTTTTTTTTGTGAGCTTTGCGATCTCTCTGTGGGTTTTGTGCATGCTGCGCGATCTGTCTGAGGTTTTTCTTGCGAGCTTTGCGATCTCTCTGAGATTTTTTTGTGAGCTTTGCGATCTCTCTGAGGCTTTTCTTATGAGCTTTGCGATCTCTCTGTGTGTTTTGTGCATGCTGCGCGATCTGTCTGAGATTTTTCTTGCGAGCTTTGCGATCTCTCTGAGGTTTTTCTTGCGAGCTTTGCGATCTCTCTGAGGTTTTTTTGTGAGCTTTGCGATCTCTCTGAGTGTTTTGTGCGGGCTGCGCGCTCTCTCTGAGGTTTTTTTGTGAGCTTTGCAATCTCTCTGAGGCTTTTCTTGTGAGCTTTGCGATCTCTCTGTGTGTTTTGTGCGTGCTGCGCGATCTGTCTGAGGTTTTTTTTTGTGAGCTTTGCGATCTCTGAGTATCTTGTGCGTGCTGCGCGCTCTCTCTGAGTTTTTTTTGTGAGCTTTGCGATCTCTCTGTGGGTTTTGTGCATGCTGCGCAATCTCTCTGAGGTTTTTCTTGCGAGCTTTGCGATCTCTCTGAGGTTTTTTTGTGAGCTTTGCGATCTCTCTGAGGTTTTTTTGTGAGCTTTGCGATCTCTCTGAGTGTTTTGTGCGGGCTGCGCGCTCTCTCTGAGGTTTTCTTGTGAGCTTTGCGATCTCTCTGTGTGTTTTGTGCGTGCTGCGCCATCTCTCTGATGTTTTTTTTTTTTGTGAGCTTTGTGATCTCTCTGTGTGTTTTGTGCATGCTGCGCGATCTCTCTGAGGTTTTTTTTATGAGCTTTGCGATCTCTCTGAGTGTTTTTTGCGTGCTGCTCGATCTCTCTGAGGCTTTTCTTGCGAGCTTTGTGATCTCTCTGAGTGTTTTGTGGGTGCTGCGCGATCTGTCTGAGGCGTTTCTTGCGAGCTTTGCGATCTCTCTGAGGTTTTTTTGCGAGCTTTGCGATCTCTCTGAGGTTTTTTTGTGAGCTTTGCGATCTCTCTGAGGCTTTTCTTATGAGCTTTGCGATCTCTCTGTGTGTTTTGTGCATGCTGCGCGATCTGTCTGAGATTTTTCTTGCGAGCTTTGCGATCTCTCTGAGGTTTTTCTTGCGAGCTTTGCGATCTCTCTGAGGTTTTTTTGTGAGCTTTGCGATCTCTCTGAGTGTTTTGTGCGGGCTGCGCGCTCTCTCTGAGGTTTTTTTGTGAGCTTTGCAATCTCTCTGAGGCTTTTCTTGTGAGCTTTGCGATCTCTCTGTGTGTTTTGTGCGTGCTGCGCGATCTGTCTGAGGTTTTTTTTTGTGAGCTTTGCGATCTCTGAGTATCTTGTGCGTGCTGCGCGCTCTCTCTGAGTTTTTTTTGTGAGCTTTGCGATCTCTCTGTGGGTTTTGTGCATGCTGCGCAATCTCTCTGAGGTTTTTCTTGCGAGCTTTGCGATCTCTCTGAGGTTTTTTTGTGAGCTTTGCGATCTCTCTGTGTGTTTTGTGCGTGCTGCGCCATCTCTCTGATGTTTTTTTTTTTTGTGAGCTTTGTGATCTCTCTGTGTGTTTTGTGCATGCTGCGCGATCTCTCTGAGGTTTTTTTTATGAACTTTGCGATCTCTCTGAGTGTTTTTTGCGTGCTGCTCGATCTCTCTGAGGCTTTTCTTGCGAGCTTTGTGATCTCTCTGAGTGTTTTGTGGGTGCTGCGCGATCTGTCTGAGGCGTTTCTTGCGAGCTTTGCGATCTCTCTGAGGTTTTTTTGCGAGCTTTGCGATCTCTCTGAGTGTTTTGTGCGGGCTGCGCGCTCTCTCTGAGGTTTTCTTGTGAGCTTTGCGATCTCTCTGTGTGTTTTGTGCGTGCTGCGCCATCTCTCTGATGTTTTTTTTTTTTGTGAGCTTTGTGATCTCTCTGTGTGTTTTGTGCATGCTGCGCGATCTCTCTGAGGTTTTTTTTATGAGCTTTGCAATCTCTCTGAGTGTTTTTTGCGTGCTGCTCGATCTCTCTGAGGCTTTTCTTGCGAGCTTTGTGATCTCTCTGAGTGTTTTGTGGGTGCTGCGCGATCTGTCTGAGGTTTTTTTGTGAGCTTTGCGATCTCTCTGAGTGTTTTGTGGGTGCTGCGCGATCTCTCTGAGGTTTTTTTGTGAGCTTTGCGATCTCTGTGTTTTTTTGCGAGCTTTGCGATCTCTCTGTGTGTTTTGTGCAAACTGTGCGCTCTCTCTGAGGTTTTTTTTGCTTTGCGATCTCTCTGAGTATCTTGTGCGTGCTGTGCGATCTGTCTGAGGTTTTTCTTGCGAGCTTTGCGATCTGAGTGTTTTGTGCAAACTGCTGGCTCTCGCTGAGTGTTTTGTGCAAACTGCGCTCTCTCTCTGTGTGTTTTGTGCGTGCTGCGCGCTCTCGCTGAGGGTTTTGTGCGTGCTGCACCCTCTCGCTGAGTGTTTTGTACGTCCTGCGGGCTCTCGCTGAGGTTTTTCTTTGCACTGTAAAATGTGATAAGTTGATCTTACTTAAAGGAATTTAGGAATCCGGTTGCCTTGAAATAGTTAAGTAAATATAACTATTATTTTGAAGTTATGTTAACTTAACGTCTATCATTTAAGTGTACTTAAAACGCAACTGTATTTACTTAATTGATATGAGTTGTTCTGACATTAAGTAGTACATAGATGTAAGTTGCCATTTTTAAGTACTGCCAACTTATGTTACCCAAGTTAACATAATTCCACAAGAGTCCTGTTTACTTAATAGAATTTAGGAAACCGATTGCCTTAGAAAAATAAAGTAAGCACAACAAAGAATTATTATTCAGTAGTACTTCTGGTTTATTTTAATCAAATTCCATTACATCACAGAGCACATCAGCCTATCTAAATACATAAAGTTACCCAAAAATAAAATTAATTCCACATTTAAGTCAATTAAAAATATTTTTTAAAAGAAAACCTCCAGTAATCTTTATTCTTGAATGACTCAAATGGCACAGTCTGTGTAATAAACAAAAATGTACAATAATGTTTAATGCACTTAACCAAGCTAAAGTTTTGCACAATAAATTTAAGTGCTTTGACACATTATGAACAACACAAGAACATTTTGCAAGTGCAAACCATATAAATGAGAGCCTAACATCAATAAGAGGGTAAAGCTGGGTCCATCGAAACTTAGAAATCCCTTAAATTATTTTGGGCTCAGATTGCCTACTCCCAGGTTTAGCAAGTCAAATGTGTTCTCCAGTCTTTTGGGATAGTCCAAATGAAGGTTTTATAGTAGTTCAAATGTCAGGCAAATAGCTTGAGCATGGTTTTCAATGTTCTCCATAACGTTACCTTCCAGTATGATATTAATGCTAGATGGCTCAAAGTGTATGGCATTTGGACCTGGTTGCTGGCTGTCTTCAGGTATAACAGTCAATAACCCATCAGGAACCTGAATGAAATCTGTGATGGTATCTGAATCCTGCAGACAAAAGGTAAATATAATGAAAAAATATATTATTGCAAAACCTTCATGTCTTCACTAAGTAAATTTTAATTATACAATTTGATGTAATACTTACAAAACAGACCTTGAAGTACTCACTGCCTAATCTCCAAGATAAACCTGGAAGACAACGAAGGACAGCAGTCCACATTGCTGTAATATCCTGGATCTACAAGTTAAGAAAAAACAAACCAAAATATCTAAAAATAAACATGAGACAAATGTGTGATAAATTATAAGTTAAAACACATAGGTGTCTGTGTTCTATAATATATGTTACCATCCCATTAAAACAGGATTCATCTGCTAAAAAAAATATTATTGGGTGTTTGTGCTGTTTTGTTTAACTTGTCTGTCTTTGGGCTCCATGGTTTTAGAAAGAACCATTAAAAATGAAAGAAACATTACACAGCACAAAAATAACTGATTTGTCTTTAATAGTTTTCGGGAAATAGTGCAGCTCCATGGCAAATAAATGTTGGTTCTCATGTTTGGAATTAGTTGATGATGACAAGTCTACAGGAAAACTAACCAACCTTAAAGGAACACTAGCTAAGATCAGTGGAGCATCACAATGATTTTTAAGCTGTAATTAAGCTAAAAAATTAAGGTAAAAAATATTATCTAGTGTTCCATTAAGGAGGTGACTGGATCACTCTTATAAAAGTAACATTCCAAATTGTAATAAAAAGATTCCTTACCTTAATTTCAACTTGGGCAACAATGTCTGCAAGTGTACTGCCAATAATTCCTTTCCTGGATTTAAAGATCTCAAGGAATCGTGGGGTGTGACTGTCCAAGGCCTCAAAAAAGTCTTGTTCAAGATCTTTACTTGCCACCCTTGTGAACTCAGCAAAAACCTTTAGGAAAAACACAGCACACATAGAGCCATAATTCGATTTGTACCACATTAACAGATTACACAAATTAAAATACATTTACTCTTGTAGAAGTAATATGTTCATGTTAATACGATTGTATGTTTTATTTTACATAAATTACATATTTGTTACCATACCTGCTGCTTTCTGAAAAGGGCTGGCCAGCGCTCCAACATGCGTTTCACTGGTGGCTGTAACCACCATGTTTCTGTATCTGTAATGTCTAAGCAGTTGCCCTTTCTTTCATACACAAATTTGCAAAATTTACATGCCCACTGCATCTGATTTAGTTGTGTTCAAGCTGCAAAAAAGAAGAACCTTTTTTAAAAATGGATTCAAACATTGTAGATATAGTGCTCACACAAGGTAAAGTGTGTTTCATAAAATGTCAGCCCTGTGCTTACAAAAAAAAGGCTAACCCGTGTCTTCTATATTATTTATAAAACGTGCTCTGTTAACGTCGACTTGGTATGTGTTGTAAATAATTGTTTTATCCATGTTATACGGAGTATTTTTCCGGTGAACACATTCACACAAGACTTGAAGTTATGTAAGACACTTCAGACAAAAGGTTAACCCCAACAAAGTTATGCCTTAACCAGCTTTGCATTTGCCGTTACAAATATGGAGCTTTGCCTGGGTCACGGTTTTTTTAAAAAAAAGTAACCTCTGCCGCTTTTGACTCACCATTGAGTTATGCTATGGCTTCAACAGAAATTTTGTGAGTGCTGCGCGCTCTCTCTGAGTGTTTTGTGCGTGCTGCGCGCTCTCTCTGTGTGTTTTGTGCAAACTGCGCGCTCTCGCTGAATGTTTTGTGCGCGCTGCGCGCTCTCTCAGGTTTTTTTTTTTTTTTTTTTTTGCGAGCTTTGCGCATCCCTCTGAGTGTTTTGTGCAAACTGCGCGCTCTCTATGAGTGTTTTGTGCGAACTGCGCGCTCTCTCTGAGTTTTTTTTTGCGAGCTTTGCGCTCTCTCTGTGTGTTTTGTGCAAACTGCGCGCTCTCGCTGAGGGTTTTGTGCGTGCTGCGCGCTTTCGCTGAGTGTTTTGTGCAATCTGCGCGCTCTCTGAGTGTTTTGTGCAAACTGCGCGCTCTCTCTGAGTGTTTTGTGCATGCTGCCCGCTCTCTCTGAGTGATTTGTGCGAGCTTGTACTTTCCACTTCGGACGTCAGTCGCATGCTGAGCAGAGTGAATGCATGGAAGGTAGCTGGCCCTGATGGTGTACCTGGCCGGGTGCTAAGAGCTTGTGATGTGGAACTTGCGGGTGTCTTCACTCACATCTTTAATGTTTCGCTTGCCCAGGTAGCTGTACCATCTATCTTTAAGTCAGCCATCGTTGTGCTTGTGCCTCACTCACCCCAATAATTTCCAAGTGCTTTAAAAGACTAGTTCTTTCTCACTTGAAATCCTGCCTGCCTGCTACGCTGGACCCACACCAGTTTGCTTATCGTAGCAACAGATCCACCGAGGACGCTATCTCAACAGCACTACACACTGCACTAACCCACCTCGCTTGGAGGCATAAGGAAGCATAAAGTAATCTAAATCTCCCTGGTAGGCGGCTGCGTTGACCTTGGACCTCAGAAAATACAGTGGACCCACACCATCAGATGACATGGGACCCCAAACTGCCACTGACTGTGGAAACTTTGCAGGGTACCTCGAGCAACGTGGATTCTGTGCCTCTCCTCTCTTCCTCCAGATTCTGGGACCTTGATTTCCATAGGAAATGGTCCTTGGTCTCCCAGGACCAAGATGGCATCGCGATCACACTGCGAGGCTCAGCGTCTTACCGGTTTTAGTGATGTTATACTTCTGTACTTAGCTATCTCCAGTTTTCTTGCGCAAATAACTCTTGCGAACTACAGTTACGACAGACAGACACTTTTGGAAATTAACATTCACCGCACAAACACCGGATTCAGCATCGGTTTGACTTTAACCAGCTTCAAAACAACACCCCTCCCCCATCTTGGACTGTCCGATTATCTTTCTTTGTTCCTGCTTCCCAAATACACTGCAGTCATGCATAGGATTAAGCCTTCAACCAGAACTGTAAAGATCTGGATGGATGGGGCTGACTCCTTCCTTCAGCAACAGTTCCAGCACACCGACTGGAGTGAGTATGCTGCCCGAGCCACCACAGTCTCACACATCCACTTGGACACCTACACTAACTCTGTCCTGAAACAAATCAACAAGCGCTCAGGGTACAAGAGTCCTCTGTACCGCCCACTGGGGTTGCTGGCAATATGAAGAGACTAATAGCTATAGCCAAGCACTGCTACAAACGCCGGATTGAGGAGCACTTTACCTCCTCTGACCCTCGGCGTACGTGGCAGGGAATACACGCCCTGACTGACTATAAACCAACTAGCTTTGTTCCATCTACCAACAGTGCTTCAGTCCCTGATGAGCTGAACAACTTCTACGCTCGTTTCGACCAGATGATATTGATATCTTCAATAAATCTTCCACCGACGACAACCCACTTGTACTTTCCACTTCGGATGTCAGTCGCATGCTGAGCAGAGTGAATGCACGGAAGGCAGCTGGCCCTGATGGTGTACCTGGCCGTGTGCTAAGAGCTTGTGCTGTGGAACTTGCGGGTGTCTTCGCTCACATCTTTAATGTTTCGCTTGCCCAGGCAGCTGTACCATCTATCTTTAAGTCAGCCATCATTGTGCCTGTGCCTAGGCATTCTACTGCTTCAGACTTTAATGACTTTCGACCTGTAGCACTCACCCCAATAATTTCCAAGTGCTTTAAAAGACTAGTTCTTTCTCACTTGAAATCCTGCCTGCCTGCTACGCTGGACCCACACCAGTTTGCTTATCGTAGCAACAGATCCACCGAGGACGCTATCTCAACAGCACTACACACGGCACTAACCCAACTGGACTGTCAAAACTCATAGGTGAGTATGCTGTTCATCGATTTTAGTTCTGCATTCAACACAGTGATTCCGTCTATGCTGATATCCAAACTCAACCATCTGGGTATCAGCACATCACTCTGCCACTGGATTTTAGACTTCCTGTCTAACAGACCCCAATCTGTTAGATTAGGCAACCTTCATTCATCAACCATCACCTTGAACACTGGCGTTCCACAAGGTTGTGTTCTTAGCCCGATTCTGTACTCTCTCTTCACCCATGACTGTGTACCTGCCTATGGTTCAAACACCATAGTCAAATTCGCAGATGACACCATGGTGATAGGCTTGATTACAGACAATAATGAAACGCCCTACCGGGATGAAGTACAGCATCTGTCCTTGTGGTGCCAAAACAATAACCTAGTACTACGCTGGATTATAACTTACTTCTGAACGTCATCGTTCCATTATCTTGGGCATGATTTTAATGTGTGAGCAATCTTTTTGTGCTGACTATATGCAGGTGTATTGTTTAACATTCGGATTCTGACTGGTGTTCGCTCAGAAGCTTTTACATTTTTCGCTTCCACCTTAAGTAATGCAGCAGTAACGTTAGGTAACTTGAAAATTTGAAAGTAAGGCGTTCGGACAAGAGTTTCAGAAGGGCAGGCTGGCTCACTGTGGTTACGTGTTTGTCGGTTTACTGGCATTATAAATATATCAAAGATAGTTGGAAACTTTGTGAAAGGACGTTTGTGTTGCCTTATCAAAGTAGCCAACACTTTAAAATGTTAATGTCTATGGATGTTGGGCATGTTAAAAGTATTAAAAACATTACAAAACACTTCAACGAATGATAAATATATACGCCATCCCAATCCCAATATATTTGCCTGTAATGGAATGTAATGGAATATATTGGAATCGAGACGTTCCGGGAGCCACCTGGTGGATTGATGCAGAATTGCGGGTAAAAGGCCCAAACTTTGAGGATTTTTAGCTCCCACCACGTGTGCCCAGGACCCGACCCCGGGCTCTGCAAAAAAAATCGTCTAGGGTGCGCCGCGCGCTAGGCCGATAAGGTCCACCAAGCAGCGTATCATATATGTGGATTGGGATGGTGTGGTACTACGAAGAGGTAAGCAACTGCTATTTTCTCGACTAAATGGCCTTTCGGACCTAAGACCCCACCACCACCTGTTAGGTCTAAATGGAATTGTGGACACATACTCCCATTTGTGGCCAGATGGTAGTATGTCAGTGTAGTTTTTATTTATTTTTTATTAAGTTAATGCAACATATGATTGGTCATTTGAAAATGGTACTCAGGCAGCTAGTACTTAACCTTTTCCATGTTACATATTTCAGATTATTCCAATTTTGGACATTTCAATTCCAACATTACTGATTATACACAGAGACTTGTACAAAAAAGAAGGCATGGGTTTGAAAACGTTCAACGTACACATGTATCATTGTCACAAGCATTTTAAAATGTGCACTGTGTACACATTTGAATTTGATATGTATTTTTGAAATTGTGATGGAGAAAATAAGGACAAGTATTAAGAATTGAAATCTAACAGAGCATTTGGAATCAGAAAGTAGTTTATTTAACCTTAAGGTGGTCAACATACAATAGCAGAGAGTACTATGTGAATGTGGACAAAGGAGATGTTTTCACAGAGATATTTATATAGGTAGTTTATACGTCATAACCATAAGATAATCACTCGATGTTTCTGCAAGCTTAGTTTCCTTAGAGACATCTCAGTTTGATATACAAGATGTGGTTTGTTCTAATAAAGCATTGACCTCGAGCTGACCTGACATACACTTAGTTTTTGAGCTCTGTTGACGATTAGAAATGAATATACTGACAAACAAGCAGACAAGTTCTTTCAACAGAGACATATAAAAATTACCATTACAGAAATATCTGAGTTTGGATATCCCTATCTTACTAAGAAAAGTCGACAAGAAATGTTGTAGAGCAAATCAAAAGCTGTTCAGCAACATATAGCAAGTTTTGGTCCCTTGTGTACAACCAAAAATACAACCGCAAAGTTGCTTCAGAATATAGTGCACCTTGTCTGCCCACTGCAACGGGCTTATCCGCGCTATATTTTACCAGCCGTAACTACGAAACCTCATGTAATTCTACACACTTAGAGCAGGTCAAGCCATTTAAAATGAAAATAACCTGTTTCCAAATTGAATTATACAAGAACAAGTATAAAAACAACAATAAAGTAATTTTCACTATTAGAATTAACTCACACATCCATTCCCCTCATTTTCCTTCAGAAAAGGGTACTTAAATATCAGAGCTTTACACACTTGCACATACTCATTTGTACACTCTAAAAAGTGTATTTGGGCAGTAGTTCCTATTATAGACTTATTTACATTAACCTCAATTAATTATTTTGCCTTAGTTCCTACAACTTACTTTCATGAGTTCAATTAACTTAAAAGTCACACATTTTATCTCAAAATAACTTTTTACTTTGAGACTACGTGAAACAATTAAGTTTAAAGCAGCTTTACGTCTGACGTCATTACGTAAGCTTTGCGCGAGGCAGATCTCTGGTACCGACAACAGGTGCGCCCCGCTTTTTCTTCCGAACATCGACGGTCGACGTGACTCGGATAAAACAGTAAGTATGCTACCCACCATAACCAAACATTTAATAAACCTTAAAAAAAAAAAACAGACTGCACTGTAAAAAATCTAACTTCAAATTTAGTTGATTATACATTGAAATAGTGAGTTGGGAATAGAACTCAATTGTGTGATAGTTCATCTAACACGAAATGTATTGTTCTGATCAACCTGTAGGCACAACATAAAAAATGTGTTGAGAAGATTTGTTTGGAAAAGTTGCTGATTAAGATAAACCTGCGCATGCTCTGTTCTAGTCATGCGCATGCTCAGTGGGAGGTTCGGGAATACGCGCGAAGGACGGTTGATTCCTCTTTGTTGTGGCTCGAAGTTTGGAGAAATTCAAGATTGAGGTAAATAACTAGTGATAGTTCACAAAGCATTTTAAAGTTACGTTTCTAGTTTTAACACTATCTTAAAGCCGTGAATATGTGAGGGAAATTGCCGTGGCATTGTTATATTAGCTAACTTTGCCAACTCGACTGAGCCATGGAAAGTTTGAATATGAGCCGTTTGTTTCATTTAATCAAATGCCCAACGTAACAGACTCAAGCAGGCTGTAACAAGCCTGAGCGCTTTCTTTATGTTCTATTTTGAAAATGTTATGTATCTTGTTGGCTGGCTTTTTTCCATTCCACCTTAAATACCGGAATAGGTAACGCTATATTGAGCCTCCTCGGTGTTTGTTGAGCTGTTTAAGGTAGAACGGAAAATTCAGGATGCTGACTACAACAACGCTCCTTTAGTCTGATATCATTTATATGAAAGCAGCAGGGTGTTATTACAAGATTAAGCCGTCAAAGATACAAAAATATCCGTATTGTCTGAATCAGACCTACTATTTGTTTTTTGTTTTGCTTTTGAGAAGTTCGTAGGTGTCTAACAGCACTAGCACTATACCTAACATCGTCTGTTTCTCAAAACATTTAGCTAAATGTAATATATGTGTGTGTGTTTGGTAAATAAATTACAAAAACATTAAATAACGTTACATAGAGTTTGTGGTTCTGTAATTGCATTTACAAACTATAATTGTGTACAATGACAATACTAACACTAATATTGTTTTCATTTTCAAGGAAAAAAGGGATACATTAGATGAAGTGCAAAATCTGCTCTTTCACAAGCCAAGACACAGACGTTGGGTTGAAGCACCACAGAGTACGCCATGGATTTCATGGTACACGCTGGCCCTGTTTTCACTCCAATTGTGTGTGTTCCTTGATATGTCGTTTTTCAAAATGTCACAGTAAATTATCTACATGTCACCAAAGTTCTACCTTCAAATGTGATCTTTGTGATTATAAAGATGTTTGCGATATAGCCCTGCAGGGCTGAGTGAGGATTCCTTGGAAGAAGAGAGAAAGGCAATGAGGGCTGAGATAGATAAAAAGGGTCCAAACATTTTCTTTACGGTGGAAGGAGCTTGTTGAGCAGGAACCTCTGGTTGGTCTGGTTCGAGAATGATGGCCAGCACTGTTCTTGGAGAGTCAGGTGAGTAGTGTTTGTTTGCTGTACTTGTGACTCTGGCCCATTTCAGCATATTTTTCTTTTTATAGTTTTTGTAGGATTGTTTCACACTGCAAAACCTAGTGTGAACCAATCTAGTTTACTTGTCTAAAATGATACTTAACTTTTTTTCCCCAGAACAGTTCCAAAACTGTTATAATGCGAAGTCATCAGCTGTTTGGATTATTTACTTATTTTTTTAGTTATTTACTTATTAACCAAGAAGCGTACAGCATTGTCCAACCACAGTAATGTTATTTAAAGGCAACAAGTTTTATCGCGCACAACATTTGTCACGAAAGCGTCCCAAAAGAGCAATTTTCCTGTGGGCTATTTTTTTGGCCTTGGGATGACGGGATGGTTTTTGTCTGGATCCCTGCATAACTGTTATCAACTGAATCAGTGTTTGTCTAGAAATGTTCAGGCTCTGTACGTAATGACTGATAATCTGTATTCTCTATTGTTTACTCCTCTCTCTCTCTAGATATGCAGTGAGTTTCGTAGAATAACTGCCATCAACCTGAAGAGTCAGTTTCATGATGCACTGGACACATGTGCCAAAACTCCTTAAACTGTACAGGAGTAGAAGGGCAGCCTTTGGAGGAGATGGGATGCATCTGTAGTATGTTTAATGCACAAGTTTTTGTGAAAAACTAAGTTTGTGAGGTTTTCACAATAAAATTTTAAAATATTCCATTTGTGCAATGTAGATTTATTATTTTAACCAAGTTGAATTTCTGAGTAGCGTAAAGGTATTTGACTCCTATTTGCAAAACTAAAATAACATGCTAAAAAACACTTTTAAAATTATTTAAATGTAAGCTGTATTTTAAGTACACTGTAAAAAGAAAACAGTTGATCCAACTTAATTGAATTGCTTCAATTGGTAACAAGTAATTCAATTAAGTTTATCCAACTTAATTGTTTAAGTTTAACCTTAAAAAAATAAATTGAAAAAACTTAATTGAATTACTTGTTACCAATTGAAGCAATTTTCTTTTTACACTGTATAGTGTGAGTGATAATGTAATGCTCAGTGTCACTTCGTCAGCAGTCATGGGGGTCCAGGTGTATGGAATGGCGTTGGTCTCTTATAGAACAGCGTTGGGCTCTAAACGTGTGAACACATGCTCGTTAACACGTTATTAAAAATTTGCGTGTTGACACGTAAAATTTTGTCGTGATAACGTGACCAAAATTGACACGTTTACACGCTTCTTAAGGTTTTCGCCAATGGGAGGCCTCAAATCCGGGCGTACTTACATATTCATGATAGGATTTACATCACACCCTGTAGCTGACACGAAACATAAATCCTTTGTGAACGTAGTCCCTACGTTTCATCTGAATTATTCATAACATAGTGAGCTAAGCACTGACCTGTGGCTACGTTGAGCCCTACATGAGCAGTGTGAAGACAGCAATACTAGTAAGCTGTTTATGTTTCACAATAAAAAAAAACTGTTGTTTAGTACCTTAAAATTTGTAAACATGCATATTATTATATAACTTCATTCATAACATGCTCTAAAGCTTTTCATAATTTTATAAGAAACAAACATCACTATTCACTCACACTGTGTGTGACACATACTGAGGCGTAATTCATTCACTTTGATAAATTATGTGCATTCTTTTAATAGCATACTGCTAAACAATACAGTGTCAATACAAACCCATAGTGAAATTAACTTTCCAGATCCTCCTCTTTCTGTAAACATGTATACTATGTGTAAAGATACATTAATTTACTCATGTGTTATTTAATTATGTGTATGTACTTATATATGTTAAGAGAGGATAAATCTCCTTCAAAATTAAATTGAACAAAAAAATCTGAATTAAAAAAGGGCTTTTTTCAGCAGTAAATTCAGTGGTGGTTGAAGTGAGGGGTATATATATATATATGTGTGTGTGCGCTTTTAAACGTATTTATGTTTATATAAATATTATGTTTGTATAATGTTTATACAAAATCTCATAAACATTGTTCAGAACATTAAACACTGGAATTGTTTCCGTTATTTGGTAAGTTAAGGCTTTATGTTGTTTCAGCAATAACGCCATACACCAGTAGGTGGCAGTAAAGCATCATGATTCACGAAATACACAAACTTAACGTGTTAACACGAAATTATACGCTGCGTGTTAACACGGAGAATCCAACACGTTTAGAGCATAATTTAAAACAGATGAAAGAAAAAAAAACAGGAATTCAAGTTTATAAAATGTATTGGACTAAAAACAATAAGCTCGTAGCCTACTTAGTGTATACTCAAATACCTACATGCAACATTGAGCCATGCTTTGGTACTGCGTTCTTATAATGTTTTTTGTGAATTGACTACACTCGGCTCAGAGTCACAGTCAGAAAACAGCGTTGGCCCACAGCAGGCTCAGTGTCACTTTTCTGAGTGTTCTTCGTCAGTAGTCATGGGGGTCCAGGTGTATGGAATGTCGTTGGTCTCTAAACGTGTTGGATTTGACCATGTTTTTTTTTTTATGAGATTTTGTATAAACATTATGCATATATAAATACGTTTTAAAGCACGCACACACACACACACACACGCACACACACACATATATATATATATATATATATATATATAAACCCCTCACTTCAACCACCACTGAACTGCTGAAAAAACCCTTTTTTAATTTAGAATTTTTTGTTCAATTTCATTTTGAAGGAGATTTATCCTCTCTTAATGTATATATAGAAGTAGATACACATAATTAAATAAAACATAAGTAATTTAATGTATCTTTTAACATATACATGTTTACAGAAAGAGGAGGATCTGGAAAGTTAATTTCACCATGGGTTTGTATTGACACTGTATTGTTTAGCAGTATGCTATTAAAAGAATGCACATAATTTATCAATGTCAAATCTCAGTATGTGTCACACACAGTGTGAGAGAATAGTGATGTTTGTTTGATATAAAATTATGAAAAGCTTTAGAGCATGTTATGAATGAAGTTATATAATAATATGCATGTTTACAAATTTTAAGGTACTAAACACCAGAGGTTTTTTATTGTGAAAAATTAACTTCCAGTTGCTATGGGGATCAGCTTACTAATATTGCTGTCTTCACACTGCTCACGTAGGGCTCAACGTAGCCATAGGTCAGTGCTTCGCTCACTATGTTATGAATAATTCAGATGAAACGTAGGGACTATGTTCACAAAGGATTTATGTTTCGTGTCAGCTACAGGGTGTGATGTAAATCCTATCATGAATATGTAAGGATTAGTTAAATGCTGTTTTAACTACAGTAACTGAAAAATATCACTGGTGAACAAGACAAAATACATATTCAATTATAACTGATATCACAACAAAAATATAGAATTAGAAACAGTACATAAAAACCCAACCAAAGTGTAGTGTAGCGAAACTGGTGGACTCTCTCTTTGTCTGTGTGTGGATGGATATAATCTCGGTGTGGGGACTAAAACTTGTTTACAGACTCACATTTTTAGTTATACAAATACACGCATTTTTGTGTGTGTACGATTGTTTACATGTGTAAGGAAGAGACGTTATAAAAAAATAACTAAATACTCTATAAAGGACTTAAATCCAGGATAATAAGTCTGAATTAATGAAGACATGGCCCCTGTGCATAACTCGTGCGGGAGCTGGCAACGCCAGCCATGGAGCTTTCCCATTGAAGCCAGTTTGCTACGGTCTCTTTTAAATATCATTTGATTAGAATACAACATTTTACATGTGCTTAATGAATATATTTTTTGTTAAATATTGGTTTTAATCATAACATAAATGTGTCGCTTTGTCAGTTACCAAAGTTACATCAGCCAGTAATGTTAAGCTACAACCCGGTCTCACACCTACTCGTGATATAGTAGTCTGCAATTCGTGACATATCGCATATTTTCAGCATGAATTGCAGTCTCCTATATATGTGACTATACCACGAGTAGGTGTGAGACCGGGTTGTAAGCTATCACTACCTCAGGATGTAAAGGTCTTCCATGTGTCTTAGCAAATTGCAAATAATTTAAATAAATGTTTTACAGTTACTGAAAGACATCTACGAATAAATGTACTGCTTAAATTTTAATTGTTATTTTATTTTTTTTATTTTTTTTTACAGAATATTTGTATGTTAGCATCTGCTAATGTTAGCTAGCATCCAGTTAAAAGTTCTCCTGTTCCACCTTAAACAGAGTGACAGTTATTTTCTGATGAAACAAGAACAAAAAGTAACTGCTTCAGCATTTAAAAAAGAACAGAAAACTCCAGTATTGTGCTTGTAAATAGGGATTAACATTTAGTGCTAGTTTTGCTATGCTGTGTGTGTTTTGAAAATAACATTGTGTTTGGTATTTAATATGCAGACTTTTAACTTTGGGAATTGTGTCAGTATAACAATTAATTTATGTTTTGTATTCTTTATTCCAGATTGCAAACATATGTTCCTGCACTTTTTTAGACTTCTGTTTTTTTTTTAAACTTCCTGCTATATATATTGTGTTGAAAAAAAAGCGTATTTGACAATACAAGAAATTGTATAAAACTTTATCTAGACAGTATAATAATTACATTAAGCAAGACCATACATATTTTTGCACAAATCACTAATATAAGCCTTTTAAAATTCTAGTCAACTGAATGGAGAAAAAACACATAGGGAAGAAATATGAGCATCTGCAATATCTTCAGACCATTCAGCTATTTATTATAATGTTTGTAACAGCTATTTAATACTAAAATTTAATTCAAATCAAATCAAATTGTATTTATATAGCGCTTTTCACAACAAAAAGTCGTCACAAAGCAGCTTTACAGAGATCCGGGTCCAAGCCTCCTATGAGCAAGCCAGGGGCAACAGTGGCAAGGGAAAACTCCCTCAGCACATGAGGAAGAAACCTTGGAAAGAACCAAGACTCATACGGGGAACCCATCCTCCTCGGGTCCACACCGGAGACACAACAGAGAACAGAACAGAAGTAAAAGTGAAATGATGACAGATGAAGGGGTTATAGTAATGTAAATGTAGTATATTAGTGATGTATGAGTCTGAGGAAGGAGAAGGTGATCAGGGATTCTGTGTGAATTAAAAGTAGGTGCAGAGTTAATCTGAGGTAAAACAGCATGGCCAAGCATGATAGTGTAGATGAGACAAGGCCAGGATCTTGTACAGGATACACAGGGGCTGGATCAGGGCAACACCTGGAGAGCAGCAGGACATCTCAAAGCATGAGAGAGAGACAGGAGAAAGAAAACCAGACAAAGGGAACAAAAAAATACAGAGATTAGTAGGGTCATGGTAAAGAACAGGCAAATTTGTCCTGCGAAAAAAGCTTCCACGGGTCAGGCAAGAGAACCCAGTGACAGACAGCGTGTTGGCGGTTACTAGAAAGCTAACTAAAAAAGCTGTAGCTATGGTAGTATGACAGGGTTAATACAGAACAGTGATAATTAACCTGATGCTGTGTATGGGGAAAAAAGCTTGTTCCATTTAGGGGTGGGGTGGGCGTGGCTAGGTCCCAGAGGAGGTTTCAGAGCACCTGTAAGTCCAAAATCGATGACGAAAGGAGATTCACGGTGAACGTAGTCTTCTAAGACCCACCCACCCTTGAAACTTCTGTCAAAACTCAAGCAAACCACGAAGCAGACTCTGGAGAGATTCCAGAAGCAAAAGACCTTATCAGCAAAATCCAAAAAACAATAATGAAAGCAAAGACTGGCAAAATTCAAATGAAATAATGTCAAATAACTGCAAAGAGTATCTTATAAAAATAAACTTAGCACAAAAAGTAAGGAAATTTGTGTTTGGTAGATTATTTTTTTTTGTTGTAACAATGCTTCTTGGCAGTTTATCTCATACCGTTGGAAAGCCTGTTAATTTCCCCTTTAAACGGTGCCACATTTGTAAGGAACATGCATTTGTGGGATGAGCAGTAGAGCTGAGAATGTGGGTTGCGCCTCTTTAAAAGGTAAATGTGGCATCATTTAACAGGCTTTCCAACTGTATAAGATTTATTGCCCAGAAGCATTGTTACAACCAGGAAATAATCTACCAAACACAAATAACACAATTTTAAGAAATTTGTTTATTGTTTTTTGTAGAAATTTTTAAACAGAATTATATTTCTTAAAAAGTTTAGCTTTTTCAAAGTTTCTGTAAATACAAGGGTGTGTTTAGTGTTGAGTGATATTTTTTTTAGAACTGGTCTAAACTACCTCCATGATAAAGTTTTTATAGCAAAGTTGTATAATTAGTGTTCATTGTAAGTTGAACCAGAAAATTTGCACTGAAATATTTTTAATATGTTTACTGTATCATCTTTCAATAAGAATATAATTAATTAATATAATGTGTGTGTGTGTGTATTTATTTATTTTTTTTCCACATAAGATATCAACACAGAGGTGTCTTACACGAGGGGAAAAAAATTGTTGAACTGATGGAAGATGAATGCTGATGCAGCACCACAGACACTTGTGATAATGGGCATTGCAGCAGTGGTAATGGGCAGTCTTTGAATTTACCACAGCCTTCATGAAGCATTTTAGACAGCTGAAATTCGGTGTGGCTTTTTTGAATTTGTTCTGAAAAACGTGAGTTGGTGTTGTGGGCTGTGTGACAAGAAGTTTGTGCAGTCAACTAATACGTTGTGATTAGCAGCTATCGGATTCTTGAGTTTTCAAGCCCCAAAGAGCAGAGGAGCGCGCGCCATGTCAGGTTGGTAACAGTCATTTTGTTTGAAGTTTGTGTTTTTTTCTTTAGCCATCTCAAGTGAACAAAGTCATCAAAACTTTTTATTGCATTAGGCTTACTTTTCTAATGTTTGCTGCAGCTAGCCAACGTGTCATTATGATGAATAGCAAGTGTTCTACTTAGCTTTTAACCCACATTATGTAATGTCTGAGCTAATAGCCAGGTTGTTAAATTTTGAAATTTGAATAATTACTTACAGTCTACTTGAGGTTGAGAAGTAAAATGTTTCTATCATTGTTTCTCAATATGACAACTTTAGAATGTGATCATATACTTTGATATATGAATCACGCTATATTATAGGGTAAGTGTACTTTTAAGGCCACCAAAATCAGGTTTTCAGGTATGTTTAATAGATATTCTTCTGATTTCTATTTGATATCTGTGGGGAAAAGGCAAGGTCATTTGAAAATGTATGCATTTGTTTATGTACATGTTTAGAATATTAAATGGTGATATTTTATGAAATATGTCAGAAGTGTGGTATGGACCTTATTGACAAAATAAAAATGTTGTTGATTAAGGAGGCCTTGACTTACATAGGGGTGTGATTATTTTCGTAACTGGGATTTTCTCTCAATAGAGTTAATGGTGTTGAATATAGATTCTTATAAACTAGGTGCACTGGGATAGACACTTGACTCCCACAATACACACTCCAGCCACTGGGGGGGGGTCTTACTTTTCTTGAGATCTTGAAGTGGAGCCTTTAAAGGGGAGGACCTCTGGTTTTGGAGGCCAGATACCGGAGCGTCGTTTTGGATATATATAAGATGGTGGAAGTTTTGGCGCTGATTTTTCTCTAGCACTCTGGAAACTGTTGCACCTCCAGATTACTACCTACCCTTTTGAATAATCTCTACATGCTTGGGCTGGTCGACCATGGAGTCAGCGCTTGGGTTCTTCGAGGATCTTTAGGTAAGAAGAGTGAACCCTCCCAAGTTCTCATTTCATCACAATAGATTTCAACACCTTATTTTCGTGATCTAATTGTTGGCTGTGTGATTGTAACTTGATAGTTTTGTGCTCTGTTGAGGTTAGCTGTTTGCTAAGGTGGGTATTGGATTGCAGAGTTGCTTGATTGTATACAGTCTAGACCTTTGGTAATTGGGTATGTTTGGTTGAGTTCTCAGGAAATCTGATTTGGTGGTGTTGATTTGACTCAAAAATACCTGTTGGAAATTGTGGCCTACTTGGGGCTTCTTGAGTTGTATGTGTTCTTTCAGAAGTCCTATGAGAGGACTTGAGGTAAGGTGGCCAAAATTGTCAAGTACTTTTAGTTTTGTAGTCATACTTTGGTGGTACTTAGGGATTTTAGGCCAATAGGGGAATATAGGTTACCTCTTGGTGTTTGAATTTTAGTAGCCTTAGAGTTAGGGGTCTCTGGTCTGTCCTCATTTCGGCTGGGGGGCTTTTGGTATTTTTTTAATTTTTTCCCAAAAATGTCTCAGTTTGATCCGGAAAGTTTTATCCAAGCCCATCTGCAGACAACGGACTGGATAAAATTAAAGAAGCCTCAGTTGCTCCAGCTTGCTGAATATTATGAGATTGAGGTAGATTCAGAGTTGAATAAAATTAAGATAGTAGATCCTTGCTCAGTCCCTAGGTTTGAGTGACTCCATCATTGAGGCAAGATTGGCTAGGGAACAAGCAGAGAAGGGTAGGCGAGAGAAGGAGAAGGATAGTTTGCGGGAGCTGGAGTTAGCTAAGATTGAGTTGGAGAAGGTTAAACTCTCGCAGATGGAGAGTCAACAACAGCGCAGACATGAGACTCGGTTTGATGTATCCAAATGTCTACATCTAATGCCAAAATTTCAGGAAGACGAGGTAGATGTGTTTTTTGATGCCTTTGAGAATATAGCCACGGAATTAGCTTGGCTGGAGAATTGTTGGACCGTTTTGGTTCAGAGTGTCCTGTAGGGGAAAGCTCGGGAGGCTTATGCAGCTTTGAATTCTGCACACTCCATGGAGTATGACACGGTGAAAACGGCAGTGAAGAATGCCTATGAAGTTGTGCCAGAAACTTACAGGCACAAATTCCGTTCTCTTAGACGTAAGCTAGCGGAAACCTATTTGGATGTAGCTAGGCAGCAGGAGGCAGTGTTTGAACGAAAGCATGTGAAGTTTATACTTTTGCAGATTTAAAACAGCTTGTTCTTATGGAACAGTTTAAAAATAGTCTACCTGTTCTTTAGGAAGTGTACATTCAGGAGCATGGGGCGACTGAAGTTAAAAAGGCTGCTATGATGGCAGATACTTACGAATTTACCCATAAGGAGTCGAGAGTGAAAGAGAGATCAGTGGTTGGAGAAAGGCTAATATAGAGGTTAAATCAGCAGAGACTAAAAGTCATAGGGAAGGGCCATCTGGCTCTAAACCTCATAGTCAACTTCAAAAACCTGTAAATTCTACTCCCTCGGGAGAAATAATCTGCCATTATTGTAGAAAACCTGGCCATATAAAATCAGGTTGTCCAGTTCTGCAGAAGTGCAGACGTGGGTCTTATACTGACTCTTCAAAATCTGTGGCATTGGTAGTTGGTTCAGAGAGGACTATTAGTTGTGTGGATCCTGAGTCTGAAATAACCCCCTCTCTGTATGATGGGTTTGTCTCCTGCTGTACAGTGTCCATTGGTTCTGGGGAGCCAGAAACCAAAATTAAAATTTTCAGGGACACTGGTGCAGTTCAGTCCTTGTTGTTACAAGGGGTTCGTGATTAGCCAGTTTCAATGACTCTTCAGTGTTGCTTCAGGGTGTGGGAAGTTTGTTTGGTGCCATGCCATTGCATAAAGTGTACCTAACCTCTAACTTGGTAAATGGCTATGTTAATGTAGCAGTAGTGCCATCATTACCAGTCCCTGGAGTTTCTATGCTATTGGGGAATGATCTTGCTGGGGTTCAAGTTTCGGTAACCCCTTTAATTAGTCACATGCCATGTGAGGTACCAGAAACAGAGGCTTTGGCCAGGGAGTATCCTGAGGTGTTTTCAACCTGTGTCGTTACCCGTGCCCAGTCTCGCCCCAAGGGGGTGGTTCCACAGAGAGGGCTGGAGGAGGCAGCATTTGAGCTTGGAGATACCTTCTTTGGAAAACTAGGTTAATCAGATGCAGCTCAGTTTAATAGGGAAACCTTAATCAAGGAGCTCAAGGAGGACCCTGAGTTGGCCTCATTGTGTAAGGGGGCTGGTACACGGGAGGAGACAGAGGAGTCGGCAGAGGTCTTCTATATGCATCAGGGAGTGCTTATGCGGAAGTGGAGGCCTCCTTATCATCCTGCTGTTGAAGATTGGAGTGTTGTGGAGCAGATTGTGTTGCTGAAGAGTTTTAGGTTGAAAGTGTTGCGCTTGGCACATGAAGCACCCATGGCAGGGCATGTGGGTATTCGTAAAGCCCAAGAGAGAGTCTTGCGTTATTTTTATTGGCCGAAGATGCATCGAGATGTAATCTCCTACTGTCGGACATGTCATGCTTGTCAGCTAGCCGGTAAGCCAAATCAGAAAGTGCCTTGTGCACCATTGTGTACTCTCCATTTTTGCGAGTGACGATAGATTGTGTTGGACCTTTGCACAAGACAAAAAAGGGTTATAAGTATCTGTTCACAATATTGGATGTGTGTAATAGATTTCCGGAGGCTGTACCCTCGAGAAACATTAAGGCAAGAACTATAATTGAGTGTTTGTTTCAGTTCTTTTCTCGGTGTGGGCTGCCTCGTGAGATTCAATCAGATTGTGGTTCAAACTTTACATCTGGTGTTTTCCAGGAAGTAATGTGTGAGCTAGATATTAAGCAAATTTGTATTCATTAAAGGAGCAGGAACACTCTTGTCTGTGATGTTTCTCTTTTCTCTGAGACCTCCTGTAACAAAATGCACATATGCCATTTGTTCAAAACTGTGATCTTCAAAATAAAATTTGGGCATTTAAACCATCTAACAGTGATTATGGAAAAGCGAAGAACCACTATGTTAGTACACAATAGGTTTCTGAACAGGGGCTCAAGCACTCATGAATAATAATTTACAAATAAACAAATAAGTGCTCATTTATTCTGGTTCATCCTGAGTAAACAGACCTCGGTGTGCATTTACCTCAGATCAGTATCTGGTAATGAGGGACAAACAGGTTTGTACTCACAGTAAAATCTTTAATGCTTTGTTTTAGACAGAACATTACCTCAATATCTGCATTGATTGTCGAAGTTTGCAGGTATTTCATCGTTTTAAAACAGTAAAGTACAAAGAGAATTTGTGTGTGTAAAGTTGTTCACTCTTTAATGTTAAAATCTTTCCTGTCTCTCCGCTGCTGAGCTGCAAGTAGGTGTACGCATGTGTAGTCCAAAATGCCTTGGGCACTGAGTTGTCACTCAAAAACTCATTAGCCAATGGGAAGGTACCCCTGAGAAAACCCGCCCACACGAGAGCTTTTTGCCAAAACTGCTTGCAAAACTCAAGGATCCAGTGTACAAAACTCAGAGAGCTCGTGCACAGAACTCGTGCTGCTTGTGCACAAAACTCAGAGAGCACACGCAGAACTCAGAACTCACACACTAAAGCCATGGAGCGTTTCATATTTGGCACAAATCTGATTCCATAATCCTTGGAATCCTGAAGGTTCCAAAAAGCTGTGCAAGCCTATTCTATACTTCACTCAGCACATGGAGCATTTACAAAAGAGGCGTGAGCCTAATCTTTATTTTTTTTAGCACATCTGTAACATTCCAAAATGCTGCGAGAGCCAATTCTTAATTCTCGTAGCAACCGGAGCGTTAAAAAGGGTGGCGTGAGCCTACTGTTTATTTTTAGCGCATCCTGAAGATTCCAAAAAGCTGCAAAACCTGTTCTTAATTCTTGTAGAAACCGGAGCGTTCCAAATGATGACGTGAGCATGCTGTTTATTTTTAGCATGTGCTGAAGGTTCCAAAAAGCTGCACGAGACTATTCTCAATTCTCGTAGCAACCGGAGCGATCCAAGTGGTGACGCAAGCTTGTTTATTTTTAGCGAATCCTGTATGGAACCTGATTGGTGCCAAAAAGAATCGCACAAAAAAAAATTAACATCAAACGTAAAACTTAAAGGTTACCCTCTACTCATGTGTTTACCTAGCTTGACTGGAAATAGGAATCCCATCTTGATATATACAGTTATACATTTTATGGACTAGAAGAGGTCTCCATATCTCAGCTTTGGGATATGGTAGAGCGAAAATAACCACACCACTGTCTTTGTCAGGACTTCCCTGACACACGGTGTGGGTTTGGAGAAGATCTGAGGAGGTCACAGTTTTCACCCCAAAAAAAAAATAATAAAGGGTACCCCTTTGTGTTTTTTTTTTTATACTAAATTTTTGACCGTCTCAGACTTCTACCTCTACCTCTACCTTGCTAGATGTTTTTTTTTTTTTTTTAGCGCATCCGGAATCTTTCAAAATGTTGCGCAAGCCTATTCTTAATTCTCAAAGCATCCGCAGCATTCCAAATGGTGACGCAAACTTGTTGATTATTTTTAGTGAATCCTGTATGGAATCTGATTTGTGCCAAAAAGAATGCACAAAAAAAATTCATCTCAAATGTAAAACTTATAACTTGCAAACAAAAAATCCAGCTCTGACATTTGTGCTCCATGACTTTGTGCGTGAGCGCTGAGTTCAGCGCATGCTCTCTGAGTTTTGTGCGCCAGCTGCACGAGTTCTGTGCGTGCTCTTTGAGTTTTGTACGCCTTGTTCCTGAGTAACTGTAAACTGCTTATGCATGCAAATTCATTAACTACAGAACTTCAAATGTAAAAGATTATGAGGTTATAGTACAAACGATTATGCTACAACTGATGCTAAAGATCTCATCTAAATAACTTAAATTAACCTCCTATTTGCTTTTCTCCCTGCCCACCATTTTTCACTGCCCTACTCATTTTTTTTTACTACAGTCCATCTTTACATAATTACATAAAGAAAATGAATTAGTTCATGTTCATAGTTAATTTTGAAAAAAATGTACTAACTTCACAGCTCCAAAAATAAACTACTTCACGTGCTTTTGTTTATTTTTTTCTCTCAGTAAATAAGCTTCTATAGCTTTCATATAACCTTCTGCAACCCATTAATCACCAGCCAAAACTCACTGCTACTCACTAACAAAAAATGAGTGTATGTGAAATTATATATTCAAAATATTACTTTACACCAAAAAACCAGCACTGAGATTGAGAATGTATTTTAACCCACGTAGCTACTACTTTATGTCTTCTTAATGTGTTTAAGCAGTTTTATTTCTTATTTTATTTCTTATACTGAGGGAAGCGGTTCTGTGACATAAAAAATGCTCACATCGTCTTGTAAAATTCGCCATCAAACCACATAATTACTCAAATTAAAATACTCATGTATGAGCGATTGTCATGTCATTTAAATGTTTTCTATGTCAGAGGGGAAAAAAGAGCTAGCTAGAGTTAAACAGGTTAGCTAAAGTTTGTCATTTGGAAAAAAAACAAACAAACAAACAAAAAAAACGGTTCAATATTACGTATGTACCATATAGCAGTTGATAGAATAACGTACATAACATTAACGATGTTGACTACATTTGGGCGATACCAAAATACATATGTATCCAAAAATAGAAGGTTAAATTGACATATTTATGGGATGAAGCTGTTCCCTGAGGCTGGTGAGAGCTGCTCGCGTGCCGCGGTCACTGAAAAGAGTGCGTAGCTTCATCGTCTTCTTCTTCTGTGTTTTTACATCAGTTCTCTTCTGCCACCTTCCGGTTTCTCACTCAGAGTTCATTCATTTTAGAGCTGTCGTTCCAGTCCAGTCGTCTTCACTTAAACTTAAATAACAATCTCCTCCCTTCAGCATGACACTGAATGTTTCCATATGTGTTTAATAAAATGCTCTGATCAGTGTAGTGTGCTAACTGCAATCCCAGTAAACATTTAGCCGTTGATTCAATGTTGAAATAATGTACTTGACTGTGGTCTAATCAACGTTTTTTTAAGGTTGAAAATGAAAATGAAACACTGACGTTGAAAAGACGACTAACTAAGTCACATTAAAGACGTCCTTTTAAAGCCGTTATTTCAATGTGGAAATCACGTACATAAATGTCATCCAATAAACTCTGGATTAAAGTTGAAAAGACATCCAAACATCAACTTTATTTGTATAGCGCCTTTTACAACTGACGTTGTCACAAAGCAGCTTCACAGTTTCAGAACAGAACATTTAAAACAAAGCCCAATGCGAGCAAGCGGAAGGCGACACTGCCAAGGAAAAACTCCCTCAAGGCTGGAGGAAGAAACCTTGGGAGGAACCAAGACTCACAAAGGAGACCCATCCTCCTCTGATCAAACTATAGATTGAATTTTAAATGATCACCAATGAATTGTCATTATGCTACATAATAATAATAATAATGATAATAATCATAATAGTGACATCAATCTTGGGGCATAATAATAGTGCATCAGATTTGGAAGAATCAGTCAATGTTGCTAATCTGAGTCCATTTCTACTTCAGTGTAGTTGA
Organism: Hoplias malabaricus; assembly: GCF_029633855.1. Classification (NCBI taxonomy): domain Eukaryota; kingdom Metazoa; phylum Chordata; class Actinopteri; order Characiformes; family Erythrinidae; genus Hoplias; species Hoplias malabaricus. The sequence continues at coordinate 11,317 of NW_027101113.1, read as the reverse complement.
TCATGGTGAGTGGTCAGAGGCTGGCAGCAGTAGATGGAGGTGAGCAGCTGGTCTGGTCTGGTCTGGGCCGCAGGAGAATCCAGCAAACAATCTTCCATCAGTGGGCCACCATTTTCTCAGAAAACAGTAAAGGGAAGCGGTTAGTTTAGTTGAGTGCAGCAGAGAAAAAGAGCATGTGACGGATCTGACTGTAACAGACTGGGAGGAGGGAAACCAGAAGGAGCTCAGGCAAGGACGTCTTTCAGCTCCAAAAAAGAGAAATTGTGAGCACATCATCCGCGTTTACCCTGATTCCCCATGTCCATGAGTTCCTGAAATGACAACCTTAAACTAGACAGAGGTTAGTTGCCAAAGGCTAAACTGAACAAGTGTGTTTTGAGCCTAGACTTAAACATAGTGACTGTGTCTGCGTCCCGGACACTAGCTGGAAGATTGTTCCAGAGCCGAGGGGCTTTGTAGGAGAAAGAGTTTACTCAAGTTTCTGCTGGAGCATTCTGATAAAAGTGCATTGCAATAATCTAATCTTGATGTAATAAAAGCGTGAACAAATTTTTCTGCATCTGGGTGGGATAAGGAATTTCTTAACTTAGCGAGGTTCCGAAGATGTAGGAAAGCTGTTTTTGTAATTTTACCTATATGCTGATCATGATGATAGATCTGAATCAATTATGGCACCCAGATTTTTAGCTGATGAGCTAGGGAGAACAGGGAAGTCAAAATTATGTATTAAGTCTGATACCTTATTTATAACAGGTTTTGGACCTAGAAGGAGAACCTCGGTTTTGTCGCTGTTTAGCAGAAGGAAATTGTATGACATCCAATGCTTCACTTCTTTAACACAGTCCTCCATTTTCTTTAGTGTAGGTTTGTCATCTGGTTTGGCTGATATGTATAACTGTGTGTCATCTGTGTAACTGTGGAAGGTAATGCCATGCCTGCTAATAACTCTGCCCAGTGGCAGCATTTATAATATGAATAGTAAAGGTCCTAGAATGGAGCCTTGGGAAATTCCAGATCTCATTTTTTTCTTACAAAGAAGAAACATTATTTACTTTTACAAACTGGTAGCGATCCTTGAGATAAGACTTAAACCATGATAGGGCCGTTCCTGTTATTCCAACCATGTTTTTTAATCTTTCTAGCAGAATAGTATGATCACTTGTATCAAAAGCTGCACTGAGGTCGAGTAGAACTAGCATGGATACGCAGCCTCGATCAGAGGTGAGAAGAAGGTTGTTTGCTATCTTAACTAAAGCCGTTTCGGTGCTATGGTGTGGCCTAAAACCAGATTGAAATTTTTTATATATGTTATTCTTATGCAAGTATGAGGGAAGTTGTTGGACCACAACTTTTTCTAAGATCTTAAATATGAAGAGAAGGTCTGTAATTGAATAGTACACTAGGATCAAGATTCGGTTTCTTGATCAGGGGTTTAATAACTGCTAGTTTAAATGCTTTGTGTACGTGATCACATACAGTATAAGGGACGAATTTATGATTGTTAAAAGGGGATTGATTATGACTGGTAATACTTCTTTAAATAGTTTTGTTGGTATTGCATCAAGTGTGCAGGTCATACAAACAGGTCAATCCAATTCTAGCTGTGGTAGTGGGTCAAAGTCCTCTAGTCGTCCTTCTCTGTTTTGTTCTATATCATCCACACCAGATGACAGACAGGCTGGATTTAGTATATTGTTTGTCTAATATGTTCAATCTTATTGTTAAAAAAGTCCATAAAAGCATTGCTGGTGTGAACAGCTGGGATCTGTGTATCAGTAGCTGCCCGATTGTTTGTAAGTTTAGAGATTACATTAAAGAGTGCTCTAGGATTGTCTTTATTATTTTCAATCAGTGAGGCCAGATGTGCTGAACGTGCATTGACGAGCGCCCTTCTAAATTCGATAAGGCTGTTTTTCCAGGCACAGTGAAATACTTCCAGTTTAGTCGACCGCCATTTCCGCTCTAATTTCCTTACGGTTTGTTTTAAGGTGAGTGTTTCTTCATTATACCAGGGAGCGAGTTTTTTCTGTCGTAGCTTTTTACGCTTAAGTGGTGCTACACTATCTAAAGTTGATCAAAGTGTGTTATCTAAGTAGTCCATTAGTCTGTCCAGCTCCAGTGGGTCCGCTGGACTACTGACTGAGGTCAATAAATCAGTGATGTTTTCAGTAAATTTAGGGGAAGTAGATGGGGTTAGTGAGCGCTTTATATAGTAATGTGGGCATGTACATTTTTTTTTATATCTAAACTATTCATACGAAATTATGTAGTGGTCTGAGACTGTGGAAGACTGCGGGAGAATATTTAAGTTTTTTATGTTCGTGCCCAGGGTCAAAACCAAGTCTAGTGTGTGATTACAATAATGAGTAGGACCTGATACATTTTGTGTGAAACCAACAGTATCTATGATTTATGTGAATGTTCTTTTTTAGGGGATCATCACTTTTCTCAAAATGAATGTTAAAGTCTCCTACAATTATTAACGTATCACAGGACACTGCTAAATTAGCAGCTAGTTCACCAAATTCTTTTATAAATTCTGAATATGGCCCTGGTGGTCTATAAATGTTTAATAAGGAGATTGTGTTCTTATTTGTGGCGGGGTTAATTATGTTAATGTACATAATTTCAAAGGAAGTAAAGTTGTAACCATGTTTTTGGTTAATAATTAAATTATTTTTGTAAATTATACATAATCCACCCCCTTTGCCCGTCAGTCTGGGGCTGTGTACATATTTATAGCCTGTAGGAGTGGCTTGATTTAGTGCTAAATATTCATCATTTCAGACTGACAGACAGTCTTGATACTGTAACAAATGTTTATATTCCTTAGAGCAAGCTTTGTACATACACCCTTACTATGGGCAAACAAATGGCCATTATCTGTAAGTGTATCCTTAAAATCACTTACCTGTTCGCTGTGTAATCTACTTGCCTGGTTTGTGCTGGTGGGTGGGGTTAGTCAAGTCTGGCGCAGACGTCGGACATCCCATTCCCAATGTATTTTAATTGAATGCAATAGATTGGAAGTGGGACGTCGGACACGGAACTGACTGATCCCATTCCCAATGTATTTGAATTGAATGCAATAGATTGGAAGTGGGACGTCGGACCCGGAAGTGACCGATCCCACTCCCAATGTATTTGAATTGAATGCAATAGATTGGAAGTGGGACGGCAGACTCGGAAGTGACCGATCCCACTCCCAATGTATTTGAATTGAATGCAATAGATTGGAAGTGGGACGTCGGACTCGGAACTGACCGATCCGACTCCCAATGTATTTTAATTGAATGCAATAGATTGGAAGTGGGACGTCAGACTCGGAACTGACCGATCCCACTCCCAATATATTTGACTTGAAGTTAGGCTTACACAACTTCACAGGCTGTCTCGTGGGGTGTGCACAATAAACATATTAACATTTGGGGTCATTCGGACCCTTTTAAGGGGTGTCCAAAACCCATGAATGAAATTTGAATGGGAATAAATTGGGAGTGGGATGTCCAGAAACTGAGCTTGGGGGGGTCTACCGACTTCACGGCGTCGAGTACTGAATCATCTGAGTCCCCCAAACAACATATCAGAAGATGGGGTCACTGGGATCTTGCGTAGTATGTTATGTTCAGCAAATTTATTCATGAAAAATGTTTTCCTTTGTTTGCCCACTTCCAATCTATTCTAACCAAGTCAAATAAATTGCAAGTGGGATCTTACTTCCAATCTATTCCAGTCAAATCAAATAAACTGGAAGTGGGATCCCACTTCCAATTTATTTTACTATTTGGAATTTGGAAATCTTTGATTTTGGGGCCAGAACTGAGGCCTATATTGACAAATTGGGACCCTATCTCACTTCCAATTTATTCCAGTCAAATCAAATAGAATGGAAGAGTGATCCTACTTCCAATCTATTCTAACCAAGTCAAATTGGGGTCAATTTTGACAAATTGGGACCAATTTTGGACCCAATCTCACTATCCCATTTCCAATTGATTTCATTCAAGTCAAATAAATTGGAAGTGGGATCCCATGGAACATGTACATGACTTGGCTGAAATAAATTGGAAGTGGGATCCCATGAAACACGTACATGACTTGGCTGAAATGAATTGGAAGTGGGATCCCAATTCCAGTCTATTTCAGCCAAGTCAAATAAACTGGAAATGGGATACCACTTCCAATATATTCCAATATAGTAAAATAAATTGGAAGTGGGATCCAATTTCGAAAACTTTGACTTTGAGTATTTTGTGCCTTATGCGAGATCTCTGAGGCTTTTCTTGCGAGCTTTGCGATCTCTTTGAGTGTTTTGTGCATGCTGCGAGATCTGTCTGAGGTTTTTTTTGTGAGCTTTGCGATGTCTCTGTGTGTTTTGTGTGCGCTGCGCGATCTCTCTGAGGTTTTTCTTGCGAGCTTTGCGATCTCTCTGAGGTTTTTTTGTGAGCTTTGCGATCTCTCTGAGGCTTTTCTTGCGAGCTTTGCGATCTCTCTGAGTGTTTTGTGCATGCTGCGCGCTCTCTCTGAGGTTTTTTTGTGAGCTTTGCCATCTCTCTGAGGCTTTTCTTGCGAGCTTTGCGATCTCTGTGTGTTTTGTGCGTGCTACGCGATCTGTCTGAGGTTTTTTTTGTGAGCTTTGCGATCTCTCTGAGTATCTTGTGCATGCTGCGCGCTCTCTCTGAGTGTTTTGTGCATGCTGCGCGCTCTCTCTGAGGTTTTTTTGTGAGCTTTGCCATCTCTCTGAGGCTTTTCTTGCGAGCTTTGCGATCTCTCTGTGTTTTGTGCGTGCTGCGCGATCTCTCTGAGGCTTTTCTTGCGAGCTTTGCGATCTCTCTGTGTGTTTTGTGCATGCTGCGCCATCTCTCTGATGTTTTTTTTGTGAGCTTTGCGATCTCTCTGTGTGTTTTGTGCATGCTGCGCGATCTGTCTGAGGTTTTTTTTGTGAGCTTTGCGATCTCTCTGAGGGTTTTGTGCATGCTGCGCGATCTGTCTGAGGTTTTTTTGCGAGCTTTGCGATCTCTCTGAATGTTTTGTGCGTGCTGCGCGATCTGTCTGAGGTTTTTTTTGCGAGCTTTGCGATCTCTCTGAGTGTTTTGTGCGTGCTGCGCGATCTGTCTGAGGTTTTTTTTGTGAGCTTTGCGATCTCTGAGTATCTTGTGCGTGCTGCGCGCTCTCTCTGAGTTTTTTTTGTGAGCTTTGCGATCTCTCTGTGGGTTTTGTGCATGCTGCTCGATCTGTCTGAGGTTTTTTTTGTGAGCTTTGCGATCTTTCTGAGGCTTTTCTTGTGAGCTTTGCGATCTCTCTGTGTGTTTTGTGCATGCTGCGCGATCTGTCTGAGGTTTTTCTTGCGAGCTTTGCGATCTCTCTGAGGTTTTTCTTGCGAGCTTTGCGATCTCTCTGAGGTTTTTTTGTGAGCTTTGCGATCTCTCTGAGTGTTTTGTGCGGGCTGCGCGCTCTCTCTGAGGTTTTTTTGTGAGCTTTGCGTACTCTCTGAGGCTTTTCTTGTGAGCTTTGCAATCTCTCTGTGTGTTTTGTGCGTGCTGTTCGATCTCTCTGAGGCTTTTCTTGTGAGCTTTGCGATCTCTCAGTGTTTTGTGCGTGCTGCGCCATCTCTCTGATGTTTTTTTGTGAGCTTTGCGATCTCTGTGTTTTTTTGCGAGCTTTGCGATCTCTCTGTGTGTTCTTTTGCGAGCTTTGCGATCTCTCTGTGTGTTTTGTGCGTGCTGCGCGATCTCTCTGAGGCTTTTCTTGCGAGCTTTGCGATCTCTCTGTGTGTTTTGTGCATGCTGCGCCATCTCTCTGATGTTTTTTTTGTGAGCTTTGTGATCTCTCTGTGTGTTTTGTGCGTGCTGAGCGATCTGTCTGAGGTTTTTTTTGTGAGCTTTGCGATCTCTCTGTGTGTTTTGTGCGTGCTGCGAGATCTCTCTGAGGCTTTTCTTGCGAGATTTGCGATCTCTCTGTGTGTTTTGTGCATGCTGCTCGATCTGTCTGAGTTTTTTTTTGTGAGCTTTGCGATCTCTCTGAGGGTTTTGTGCATGCTGCGCGATTTGTCTGAGGTTTTTTTTGCGAGCTTTGCGATCTCTCTGAATGTATTGTGCGTGCTGCGCGATCTGTCTGAGGTTTTTTTTGCGAGCTTTGCGATCTCTCTGAATGTATTGTGCGTGCTGCGCGATCTGTCTGAGGTTTTTTTTTTGTGAGCTTTGCGATCTCTGAGTATCTTGTGTGTGCTGCGCGCTCTCTCTGAGTTTTTTTTGTGAGCTTTGCGATCTCTCTGTGGGTTTTGTGCATGCTGCGCGATCTCTCTGAGGTTTTACTTGCGAGCTTTGCGATCTCTCTGAGGTTTTTTTGTGAGCTTTGCGATCTCTCTGAGGCTTTTCTTGTGAGCTTTGCGATCTCTCTGTGTGTTTTGTGCATGCTGCGCGATCTGTCTGAGGTTTTTTTTTGTAAGCTTTGCGATCTCTGTGTGTTTTGTGCATGCTGCGCCATCTCTCTGATGTTTTTTTTGTGAGATTTGCGACCTCTCTGTGTGTTTTGTGCGTGCTGCGCGATCTGTCTGAGGTTTTTTTTGTGAGCTTTGCGATCTCTCTGTGTGTTTTGTGCATGCTGCTCGATCTGTCTGAGTTTTTTTTTGTGAGCTTTGCGATCTCTCTGAGGGTTTTGTGCATGCTGCGCGATTTGTCTGAGGTATTTCTTGCGAGCTTTGCGATCTCTCTGAGGTTTTTTTGTGAGCTTTGCGATCTCTCTGAGGCTTTTCTTGTGAGCTTTGCGATCTCTCTGTGTGTTTTGTGCATGCTGCGCGATCTGTCTGAGGTTTTTCTTGCGAGCTTTGCGATCTCTCTGAGGTTTTTCTTGCGAGCTTTGCGATCTCTCTGAGGTTTTTTTGTGAGCTTTGCGATCTCTCTGAGTGTTTTGTGCGGGCTGCGCGCTCTCTCTGAGGTTTTTTTGTGAGCTTTGCGATCTCTCTGAGGCTTTTCTTGTGAGCTTTGCGATCTCTCTGTGTGTTTTGTGCGTGCTGCGCGATCTGTCTGAGGTTTTTTTTTGTGAGCTGTGCGATCTCTGAGTATCTTGTGCGTGCTGCGCGCTCTCTCTGAGTTTTTTTTGTGAGCTTTGCGATCTCTCTGTGGGTTTTGTGCATGCTGCGCGATCTCTCTGAGGTTTTTCTTGCGAGCTTTGCGATCTGTCTGAGGTTTTTCTTGCGAGCTTTGCGATCTCTCTGAGGTTTTTTTGTGAGCTTTGCGATCTCTCTGAGTGTTTTGTGCGGGCTGCGCGCTCTCTCTGAGGTTTTCTTGTGAGCTTTGCGATCTCTCTGTGTGTTTTGTGCATGCTGCGCCATCTCTCTGATGTTTTTTTTTTGTGAGCTTTGTGATCTCTCTGTGTGTTTTGTGCGTGCTGCGAGATCTGTCTGAGGTTTTTTTTTGTGAGCTTTGCGATCTCTCTGTGTGTTTTGTGCATGCTGCTCGATCTGTCTGAGTTTTTTTTTGTGAGCTTTGCGATCTTTCTGAGGCTTTTCTTGTGAGCTTTGCGATCTCTCTGTGTGTTTTGTGCATGCTGCGCGATCTGTCTGAGGTTTTACTTGCGAGCTTTGCGATCTCTCTGAGGTTTTTCTTGCGAGCTTTGCGATCTCTCTGAGGTTTTTTTGTGAGCTTTGCGATCTCTCTGAGTGTTTTGTGCGGGCTGCGCGCTCTCTCTGAGGTTTTTTTGTGAGCTTTGCGTACTCTCTGAGGCTTTTCTTGTGAGCTTTGCAATCTCTCTGTGTGTTTTGTGCGTGCTGTTCGATCTCTCTGAGGCTTTTCTTGTGAGCTTTGCGATCTCTCTGAGTGTTTTGTGCGTGCTGCGCCATCTCTCTGATGTTTTTTTGTGAGCTTTGCGATCTCTGTGTTTTTTTGCGAGCTTTGCGATCTCTCTGTGTGTTTTGTGCATGCTGCGTGATCTGTCTGAGTTTATTTTTGTGAGCTTTGCGATCTCTCTGAATGTATTGTGCATGCTGCGTGATCTGTCTGAGGTTTTTTTTTGTGAGCTTTGCGATCTCTGTGTGTTTTGTGCATGCTGCGCCATCTCTCTGATGTTTTTTTTGTGAGCTTTGTGATCTCTCTGTGTGTTTTGGGCGTGCTGCGCGATCTGTCTGAGGTTTTTTTTGTGAGCTTTGCGATCTCTCTGTGTGTTTTGTGCATGCTGCGCGATCTGTCTGAGGTTTTTCTTGCGAGCTTTGCGATCTCTCTGAGGTTTTTCTTGCGAGCTTTGCGATCTCTCTGAGGTTTATTTGTGAGCTTTGCGATCTCTCTATCTCTCTGATGTTTTTTTTTGTGAGCTTTGTGATCTCTCTGTGTGTTTTGTGCGGGCTGCGCGCTCTCTCTGAGGTTTTCTTGTGAGCTTTGCGATCTCTCTATCTCTCTGATGTTTTTTTTTGTGAGCTTTGTGATCTCTCTGTGTGTTTTGTGCATGCTGCGCGATCTGTCTGAGGCGTTTCTTGCGAGCTTTGCGATCTTTCTGAGGTTTTTTTGTGAGCTTTGCGATCTCTCTGTGTGTTTTGTGCGTGCTGCGCGCTCTCTCTGTGTGTTTTGTGCATGCTGCGCCATCTCTCTGATGTTTTTTTTGTGAGCTTTGAGATCTCTCTGTGTGTTTTGTGCGTGCTGCGCGATCTGTCTGAGGTTTTTTTTGTGAGCTTTGCGAGCTTTGCGATTTCTCTGTGTTTTGTGCGTGCTGCGCGATCTGTCTGAGGTTTTTTTTGTGAGCTTTGCGATCTCTCTGTGTGTTTTGTGCGTGCTGCGTTATCTGTCTGAGGTTTTTTTGCTTTGCGATCTCTGAGTGTCTTGTGCGCACTGCGCCATCTATCTGAGGTTTTATTGTGAGCTTTGCGATCTCTCTGTCTTTTTTTGCGTGCTTTGCGATCTCTCTGAGGTTTTTTTTTTCTTGCGAGCTTTGCGATCTCTCTAGGTGTTTTGTTCGCCCTGCGCGATCTCTCTGACATATTTCTTGGGAGCTTTGCGATCTCTCTGAGTGTCTTGTGCATGCTGCGCCATCTCTCTGAGGTTTTTTTTGTGAGGTTTGCGATCTCTGTGTTTTTTTGTGAGCTTTGCGATCTCTCTGTGTGTTTTGTGCGTGCTGCGCGATCTGTCTGAGGCTTTTCTTGCGAGCTTTGCGATCTCTCTGAGTGTTTTGTGCGTGCTGCGCGATCTGTCTGAGGTTTTTTTTTGTGAGCTTTGCGATCTCTCTGTGGGTTTTGTGCATGCTGCGCCATCTCTCTGATGTTTTTTTTGTGAGCTTTGCGATCTCTCTGTGTGTTTTGTGCATGCTGCGCGATCTGTCTGAGGTTTTTTTTGTGAGCTTTGCGATCTCTCTGAGGGTTTTGTGCATGCTGCGCGATCTGTCTGAGGTTTTTTTTGCGAGCTTTGCGATCTCTCTGAATGTATTGTGCGTGCTGCGCGATCTGTCTGAGGTTTTTTTTGCGAGCTTTGCGATCTCTCTGTGTGTTTTGTGCGTGCTGCGCAATCTCTCTGATATTTTTTTTTTTGTGAGCTTTGCGATCTCTCTGAGTGTTTTGTGCGTGCTGCGCCATCTCTCTGATGTTTTTTTTTTTGTGAGCTTTGCAATCTCTCTGTGTGTTTTGTGCATGCTGCGCCATCTCTCTGATGTTTTTTTTGTGAGCTTTGTGATCTCTCTGTGTGTTTTGTGCGTGCTGCGCGATCTGTCTGAGGTTTTTTTTGTGAGCTTTGCGATCTCTCTGTGTGTTTTGTGCGTGCTGCGCTCTCTCTGAGTTTTTTTTGTGAGCTTTGCGATCTCTCTGTGGGTTTTGTGCATGCTGCGCGATCTCTCTGAGGTTTTTCTTGCGAGCTTTGCGATCTCTCTGAGGTTTTTTTGTGAGCTTTGCGATCTCTCTGAGGCTTTTCTTGTGAGCTTTGCGATCTTTCTGTGTGTTTTGTGCATGCTGCGCGATCTGTCTGAGGTTTTTCTTGCGAGCTTTGCGATCTCTCTGAGGTTTTTCTTGCGAGCTTTGCGATCTCTCTGAGGTTTATTTGTGAGCTTTGCGATCTCTCTATCTCTCTGATGTTTTTTTTGTGAGCTTTGAGATCTCTCTGTGTGTTTTGTGCGTGCTGCGCGATCTGTCTGAGGTTTTTTTTGTGAGCTTTGCGAGCTTTGCAATTTCTCTGTGTTTTGTGCGTGCTGCGCGATCTGTCTGAGGTTTTTTTTGTGAGCTTTGCGATCTCTGTGTGTTTTGTGCGTGCTGCGTTATCTGTCTGAGGTTTTTTTGCTTTGCGATCTCTGAGTGTCTTGTGCGGGCTGCGCGCTCTCTCTGAGGTTTTCTTGTGAGCTTTGCGATCTCTCTATCTCTCTGATGTTTTTTTTTGTGAGCTTTGTGATCTCTCTGTGTGTTTTGTGCATGCTGCGCGATCTGTCTGAGGCGTTTCTTGCGAGCTTTGCGATCTTTCTGAGGTTTTTTTGTGAGCTTTGCGATCTCTCTGTGTGTTTTGTGCGTGCTGCGCGCTCTCTCTGTGTGTTTTGTGCATGCTGCGCCATCTCTCTGATGTTTTTTTTGTGAGCTTTGAGATCTCTCTGTGTGTTTTGTGCGTGCTGCGCGATCTGTCTGAGGTTTTTTTTGTGAGCTTTGCGAGCTTTGCGATTTCTCTGTGTTTTGTGCGTGCTGCGCGATCTGTCTGAGGTTTTTTTTGTGAGCTTTGCGATCTCTCTGTGTGTTTTGTGCGTGCTGCGTTATCTGTCTGAGGTTTTTTTGCTTTGCGATCTCTGAGTGTCTTGTGCGCACTGCGCCATCTATCTGAGGTTTTATTGTGAGCTTTGCGATCTCTCTGTCTTTTTTTGCGTGCTTTGCGATCTCTCTGAGGTTTTTTTTTTCTTGCGAGCTTTGCGATCTCTCTAGGTGTTTTGTTCGCCCTGCGCGATCTCTCTGACATATTTCTTGGGAGCTTTGCGATCTCTCTGAGTGTCTTGTGCATGCTGCGCCATCTCTCTGAGGTTTTTTTTGTGAGGTTTGCGATCTCTGTGTTTTTTTGTGAGCTTTGCGATCTCTCTGTGTGTTTTGTGCGTGCTGCGCGATCTGTCTGAGGCTTTTCTTGCGAGCTTTGCGATCTCTCTGAGTGTTTTGTGCGTGCTGCGCGATCTGTCTGAGGTTTTTTTTTGTGAGCTTTGCGATCTCTCTGTGGGTTTTGTGCATGCTGCGCCATCTCTCTGATGTTTTTTTTGTGAGCTTTGCGATCTCTCTGTGTGTTTTGTGCATGCTGCGCGATCTGTCTGAGGTTTTTTTTGTGAGCTTTGCGATCTCTCTGAGGGTTTTGTGCATGCTGCGCGATCTGTCTGAGGTTTT
>NW_027101112.1:25000-43409 GCF_029633855.1 Hoplias malabaricus | reverse complement strand
TCATATCATTTTACGAATGTTTGTTTGGGGGATAGGTTTATGAACAATATCTCCGCTTGTTAACTCATTAACTCATGTTCTTTCTTCTTCGATTGGCTCATCTGGCAAGTGATGGCCCGAGTGCCTGTGGTTCATTGGCTGCATTTAGCTTCTCGGGAGAAAAACGAGATTTCAGTGTGAATTGGTCTTAAAGCTGTTTTGAATGAGTTGATGGATAACTGTTGTGGCCTTAAAGCTTCTAAAAGGCACAGTCTAAACAATAAGGGGATCATATACACTGTAAAAAAAAAAAAATGTAAATAATACTGGCAGCAGAGTTCCCAGCCATTTACTGTAGTTTTAGAAGAACACTACTGTATTTCAAATTTACATCATATTACTGCAATTGAATAATAAAATAATTTACTGTAAATACTGAGATTTACAGTAAAATACTGGCAGCAGAGTTCCCAGCCATTTACCGTATTTTTACAGGAACACTACTGTATTTCAAATTTACAGCGTATTACTGTAATTGAATAATACAATAATTTACTGTAAATACTGAGATTTACAGTAAAATACTGGCAGCAGAGTTCCCAGCCATTTACCATATTTTTACAGGAACACTACTGTATTTCAAATTTACAGCATATCACTGTAATTGAATAATACAATAATTTACTGTAAATACTGAGATTTACAGTAAAATACTGGCAGCAGAGTTCCCAGCCATTTACCATATTTTTACAAGAACACTACTGTATTTCAAATTTACATCATATTACTGCAATTGAATAATAAAATAATTTACTGTAAATACTGAGATTTACAGTAAAATACTGGCAGCAGAGTTCCCAGCCATTTACCATATTTTTACAGGAACACTACTGTATTTCAAATTTACAGCATATCACTGTAATTGAATAATACAATAATTTACTGTAAATACTGAGATTTACAGTAAAATACTGGCAGCAGAGTTCCCAGCCATTTACCATATTTTTACAAGAACACTACTGTATTTCAAATTTACAGCGTATTACTGTAATTGAATAATACAGTAATTTACTGTAAATACTGTGATTTACAATAAAATACTGTAGCAGACTTGCTGTAAATTTACCGCAATTTTTTTGCAGTGTATATCCTCAGGAGCTTTTGGATGTTAGTGACCATAGTGAATTGAGATTGGACTTTAGATGCGTGGATTCATCGGGCCTTCATCTATTAAAAATTATAACTATCAATGAATTATTCAGCAGTTGTTAGGAAAATATTCAGTAGCTAGTTGTATACTAAATCTAATCTAAACTATTCAGTAACTACTCTAAAGTATACAGTAGCTTTGATGAATGAATCATTGTCAACTATTAATTATTCAGTAGGTGCTATTGATTATTCAATGTATACTATTGAATATTCATTAGCTAGTTCTTCCAAATAAAGTTAAACTTATTTAGTTTCCAAATATATTCTGAATTAATTTTCTACTAAACTATTGTTCATTTTTCAGTAATGAAAATTAATTATTCAGTAACTTCATAGCAGTAAGTTCCATTAATTATTTGTAATTAAATATTTTCAGCAGCTGTTCAGAATTATTCTGTGTCTAATATTAATATTCAGCAAATGCTATTAAATATTCGGTGTTCTACCATTAATAATGTAGTAGCTATTACAAGTTATTCAGTATCTACCCTTAGTTATTCGGTAGTTACTTTGAATTATTCATTAGCTATTGCAAATTATTCAGTAGCTACTCTAAAGTATTCAGTAGCTGCTCTTAATTATTCAATTGCTACTTTAATTATTTCTGTAACTACACTAAATAATTCAGTAGCATACATGAATTATTCCCTACCTAATCTAAATAATTCAGTAGCCACAAAGCATATTCAGTAGCTACTCTAAATTATTCAGTAGCTGCTCCTAATTATTAAGTAGCTGCTCTTAATTATTCAGTGGCTACTTTACTTATTTCTGTAACTGCACTAAATAATTCAGTAGCATATATGAATTATTCCCTACCTACTCTAAATCATTCAGTAGCCACAAAGCATATTCAGTAGCTGCTCCTAATTATTAAGTAGCTGCTCTTAATTATTCAGTGGCTACTTTACTTATTTCTGTAACTACACTAAATATTTCAGTAGCATATATGAATTATTCACTACCTACTCTAAATCATTTTAGTAGCCACACATCATAATCAGTAGCTACTCTAAATTATTCAGAGGCCACTCAGAATTATTTAGCATCTACTAATATTTCTGGCTTTACTACCACTTCTAGATTAACTGCTATAAACTTTTCATCAGACAGTCTTTGGACATCAGTGTCCATACTCATTCGGGTTTTTGGTCTGCAGATGTGTGGATAAACAGGGCTGTTAGCCAGAGCTGTCCAGCTGTAAAGGATAAGTGCTGGAGGCCATCAGTCAGAACTTCTACCTCAAGCGCGACACAAATGAAATTAAAGCCGGCCAAAAAAACCCGGACGGCCAACGCTGATCAATACAGCGCAGGGGAGACAAAACCGAGTAGGTGAAGACGGACGGATGGACGGACACATACACACCCACACACGCACATGGGCACACACACGCACACACACACACACACACACACACTGAAGGCTCATAAATTACCCTGAGCTATGGAGAATTTATGAGCGCATATCGCTCTGCAGTGGTCTATCACCAACTCTCTCCGTCAGCGTAATTCTCCCCTAAAGTGTCCGAAGAGACGAGAAAAATTACCCCTCTCGCTCACGGTGGGAGAGAGAGAGAGAGCAGAGAGAGAGAGAGAGAGAGAGAGAGAGAGAGAGAGAGAGAGAGAGAGAGAGAGAGAGAGAGAGAGAGAAACCTGGAATTAAAGCAGAAAATTTGTCTAAAAGAAAAATCGACTGAGCTTAAAAGCTTAACTGGATGGAAGCAAGCAAAGAAAACACTTGTAATCCACTCTACTCTTCTGGGACGTTTTGCTAACACACACACACACACACACAGCACACACACACACTAAAATACACCAGTAAATATGCATCTGGGCTCCACCTTAGCCAACATTTACATTTACATGCTTTCAACCCACAACATTTAAGCCCCACCCTTTCACACTGAAGTTATAAGGAGTGTTTCACTCCATTGCTTCACTGCTTTTCTGAGCCCTAGCGCAGGACTGTCAATCAGAACAGAGGTCCACTGCATATACAGGTGTATGATTGCTTGGACACCCCAGGTCACATGATATAGGCCCAGTTCCTTGAAATCTTTGTAGTACTAAGATGATCTAAGCTAGAAAGTGTTTAAAATGGACAGTAATGCAATGTCACACATTGAGGAGAATGCAAACTGCCCAGATCTGTAATGCCATGCCCCTCCAGAAAAAGGGGGATTGGTGGGATGGGAGAAGAGAGAACTCCCAGTCTCACATGCCTGAGGTATCAACAGGTATCACTGGGGAGCGAGCTGGCCCGAAGCCCCATTAGTCACATGATTAGAACTGATGAGAGTGCCCTCTACAGGCGGCAACCTGAAATTATATTTTTACATTTCAACCGAATGTTTCAGTTTATTTGCTGAGGTGATGCATTATTCAGGGGCTCAAGGAGTCTCAGAAGCCCACCAGCAATCCCTGTGTCCCCTGTGCCAGCTCAACCCACTGTGCTGTTTTGGACGTTTTAGCTTTCAATTTTACGGCCAGTTTTAGGGATAAAGGGAAGTTTGAAAAGTGGTGTGAAGAATAAATTACGGCAAACATTTTATACAGCTTTCGTAAGTGGGCCTTAGGCAAATAAACAAACAAAAACAAAAACAGGTAAACAAAAACAAACAATAAAGTGGAATAGGGCACCTTTAACTTCAGTTTCCTTATTTTTTTTTTTTTTAGAATTAAAGAAAATACTTTAGTGGAAAGAAGTATTTGTAACCCCCCCCCCCCCCCTTGATTGGATTTCAAGGCATGTATTTTAAGTACATGGCGAGACTGCAACAAGCTCCAATTTACGCAGTGATTTTCCCCTCGGTGGCTAAACTGTTAAACCATGTTAGTCTTATAGCGTGCACACACACATACACACACACCCCCACACACACATAATGAGGGGTTATTTTCTGTGCACCAAAACAGTAATGTGTGTATGGAGGACAGTAAAAAGGAGTTTATTAAATACTTTATTACTCTCTGATCGCTGCAGGTGAGTGAACTGAAGAGGAAGCTTTGAAATGAATGTAATCGATCCAAACCTGAATATTGATGCATTAATAAAAAGTTTTTTTATCAATGACATTGCTGCCAAACGTAAAAAGTAAAGGAGCTGAAATGCTGCAGAAATATTAGCTACAAATATGTTTTTTTTTCTTCCTTGTATTTACAAACAAAGTGTAATTGGTTACATTTAATAATCCACATCACTACTATAATATTTTGTTGTGTGTGGTTATGTGTGGTATACTTAGCGCAAACATGCTGGGAGGTTTTTTTTATTTAGCTGAAGGACTATGGACAGTGCTCTGTTGTATAGTTCAAGCTTCAGCCACATGGACAGTGTGCTGAATATTCCGTGCACCACAAGCAGCATCCCATTTTGTATTTAAACTGCTGCACCAGAGTACTAATTGGTTTTAAGGTTCCAACACCATGGACAGCTCTTTTTGTTTTGCAGATTCAGAACCACACACAGCGCACTGTTTTTTTGGACTGAAGCTTCAGCACACAACAGACTGGGCTCAGTTTTTTAAGAAAACTACAGCACCATGGACAAAATTCAAAGGGGTTTTAAAGCTTCAGTACCCTGGACAGTACTGGATTTTGTTTTAATTTAATTTATTTATTTCTTATTATACTTCAGGACCATGGACAGCACTTTAATTCAGTATCATGCAGAGAACTTTACAGCTTTCTGTTGTTTTTCACAGTCTGAATATCACACTGTGTCTTGGTATTGGGCATCTCCTAAACGCTGCAAACAATAAAACAATATGGAAAATACCTTCTCTGAAGTTTATTATTATTTCTGCTTCTATATTTAATTGTTTAAAGTATTCATCTCATGATTTAAATACAGCTGTTTAAGTGCCTTGATTTCACATGGTGTTATAATAATAAATGGTTTGTTTTTTGAACAAAAAATAGTAAGTTCTCTGTTGACCTCAACATTTTCAGCTCAATGAAGAGTTGCCATAGTAACCACAAATATTTGATTAAGCTTACAGCTATTTAAGATTGAATAAACTCTATATTACGAAGGCGGTCAGGTTAAGTACATTGTTAAAGTTCCTAGAGCAAAATATACATGATAAAATATGCAGGAAGAAATACATATTTGAGGTTAAATCTGAAGTCGTTCACAGTAAAGAGCGGTCACTGTTACTGCTCTGCTCCAGTGGACTATGCTGCTGCTGCTGCTTCTCTTGTTCACTGGAAAACTCTCCACCACTTCTTCACTGCATTTCACTCGGCCTTTTTTCCTACAGAGATTTTTGAAATCAATTTCAAGCCCCATTTAATTTCACACCCCCCCAGAGACCCCCACTACAGAAGCCTTCTGATATTGATCTGATTCAGAGGGAGACGCCCACTGCCTCAAATCTGCTTTCGTCCACACCTGTGCATGTGTGTGTGTGTGACACTGTTCAGGGTTTGCTTCACACAAGTTCTTCTGCTAATCACCCCTTTATCACAAACAGGATTATTCAGGAGTGTTACAGCTCTCTCTCTCTCTCTCTCTCTCTCTCTCTCTCTCTCTCTCTCTCTCACACACACACACACACACACACACACACACACACACACACACACACACACACAAACAGAAACAAACACACACCACATCTGGCCAGCAAATGAGAACAGCTAAAGGTAGAGTCCAAGCCACTTACAATGCTGGAAACACCTGGTTGTTTTGGATTCCTGTTAAATATGTAGTGGGTGTGGCTACATTGCGCTAGCACATGACGTCAGGTCTGCCACAGGACCAATAAGAGTTGTTTGTTTTCAGACTGCACTAAGAACACTATAGGAGTCATGAGTTTCCCCAAACAATATGGAACACTCCTCAAGATTAAGGAGGAGAGAGTGTGGAGAGAGAGAGAGAGAGAGAGAGAGAGAGAGAGAGAGAGAGAGAGAGAGAGAGAGAGAGAGAGAGAGAGAGAGGGGAAGATTATTAATGGTTACTATGCAGAATGTAAACAGAACCATGGCAGCTAGCTGTAAGCCTTTTTTTAAAGTGTTAGTTTTTAAATTCAAAATTAGTCTCATGTACATTGCTCAATAATTCACACACACACACACACACACACACACACACACACACACACACACACACACACACACACACACACACACACACACAAGACACACACACACACACACACACACACACACACACACACACACACACACACAGAGTGTGAGAAGGGTCAGAAACGCCTTCAGCGTGAACAGCTCAATCCAGCCCCACATCATTATCATTATTGGCAAAATGTAAATCTGCTTTTATTGATGAAGTCTGTCCAGAAGATGCTTCAGTCACAGTGCAGTCTAGGGGCCTACCCCAGAGAGAAAGCCCCTACCTGAGACCTCCACAGCTGGATTTGTTTCATAGGCCACTGCAGATGCCAGATTACACAAGCTTTAATACAGATGTCAACACTCTTAACCTGTGCCTTCTCTCATGCACCGAGACCAGTTCACAGAGTAGTCTTGCAATTTCAGAAACATCTGGATCCAGGGAAGCTCAGTAATCCTGGAAATACATGGGTGTAATTCTGTGAAACATCTGTATGCAAGAAACATCTGCATTCACTGCAGCTTGTGATTTCCGAAAGATTTGCAGTGACACTGGGACAGCTCCGGATGAGCTTTAGAGCAACACCTGGATTTAGAGTGGCTCATTACGTGCTTTTTGGAAACATCTGGACTCCATATTGATCTATGACAACAGCTGGATCCAGTGAAACTCTGCGAGGGCCTTTCAGAAACAGAACTGGATTCAGTGCAGCTCTGTGAGAGCATTTTAGAGACGGCTACATCCACGTCTGCGAGAGCATTTCAGAAACAGCTGGTTGCAGTGCAGCTCTATTAGAGTAAATCAGAGACATCTGGATCCCTTGCAGCTGTGTTAGAGCACTTCAGAACCTGCTGGATTCAGTACAGTTCTATAAGTGCAATGCACTAACAGCTGGATCCATTGCAAATATACGAGAGCAACTGAGAAACACCTGGATCGAGTGCACCTCTATGAGGCCATTAAGAAAACAACTGGATCCAGTGCAGCTCTATAATAGTAATTAAGAAACACATGGACTAGGGCAAACCTATGACAGCAACTGAGAAACAGCTGGACCTACTGCAGGTCTATGAGCACATCTGAGAAACAGCTGGATCCAGTGAAGCTGTGTGAGAGTACGTCAGAAACAGCTGGACTTAATGCAGCTCTATGAGAATATTTTAAAAACAGCTGGACCCAGCGCAGCTCTGTGAGAGCAAGCAGCAAAAATAGCGCAGTCCGTGTCGGACATACTGCTGAATCACTTTTTTGGCAAACCCTCTACTAGAAGCCTCCAGAAGCCCCCACTTCTCTCAGAGACCTGAATGGAATGAGTTGGAATTGAATGGCACTCTGCTGAGAACCGGAGCCAAGTTTACAGCTGTGAATGAATCTCAGAGAACACAGTTCCAATGTTCCAAGACCCAGCCGACACTTGGCCTTGAGCATGCTCCAGATCCCTCTGTAATCAATGGTGGCACCTCAGTCACAGTTTAGAATGTGGGGGTGGGGTTGGGGGGTTCTTCCAGTATTGTATTCATAACGTATGACTCAAAAAAGGAGGGTTTTTTAATGGGATAAAGCTCAGTAAGGTTGCCAGATTGAGGCCTGAAAACAGTGATTGCTGTACACTGCTATACTTCCTTATCTGATACAGTCTCTTGGGAATCACCGGTGCTGCTTTCTATTGTCAGAGACATTGCTGCAGTGTCAGAGTGGGAGGTTCTCCTGTGTATAATCAGTAATAACTGTTATTATATATTAATAACACATGCAATAACAGACTCAAAGAATGGGAATGCACACACTGATACAGGTGGACCACAGTGGTACGGCTGATGTAAGCACACAAGGGGGCCGAATTAAGGTTTTATTACTTTATGTAATTACACATGTGTATCTTTGTAATTACTAGGTAATTACAGGAGTCAAATCTGAAGTTAGTATATATGCGTGGTTTTCACTCATAAATTATATGTCACAAGTGTTTGTTTATGTGTGAGGTTGTGTTGGGAGTTGTTTGAAGGGTTAGGGGCTTGGGGGTGGGAGATGAACACTTGGGGGTGGGAGGTGTGTGTGTGTGTGAATATGCCCATGTGTATGTCTAAATTCAGTTCCTACAGTATATATCACACACTCCTTAATGTCCTGCTCCTGCAATGTTCACTATTCCTTTCATTTAGTGACACAGGGTTTTCTGGAGTCCAACTCCTGCTTCTGCGGTCGACAGAATCGACTCCTTGACACTTGTAACTTTTTTTTTTTTTACTTTAACCCTCACGGCCTGCTTGTACTTGGCATTAACATTCGTTTCCGGAGATCAGACCACGTTTGGGTTTCACTTTTCCACACGTAAAGCAAGGTGTATAAACAACCCATGGTGCACTGTGATCAGATTATGATCCGATCTACACCATAATCTAAAAACCGTTTTCTGAGGTGGTCCAAGATGGACCCCGTCCACATTTAACACAAGTATAAACAGTTGTCTGTGTTTAAAATGTCTACTTAAATATTGCCTAGGCATGTGACAATCTAATGGTGTCAAAATGAACAGGAGGAGGGTTAAAATGATTGTAAAATATTGTAAAAGTGCTATAGATTTAATGACATCAATGGTTTTAAAGCATTTTCACAGTTTATCCCTGAAATGTCCACAATTCTAGACATCCACTTGCACTAGAAACAGAAGCAGAGGCACACACACACACACACACACACACATATATTTATATACATACACTTTGTATGATTTAGAGGGATATCAGTCTCTCTCTCTCTCTCTCTCTCTCTCTCTGTAAGCGTGTGCAGATGGCCGGGTGGAGAGTGGGTCATTACCATGATGTCTGAGCATGATTTAAAAGGAGGAATTGTAATGCACTCTCACCCTCTCTCTCTCTCTCTCTCTCTCTCTCTCTCTCTCTCTCTCTCTCTCTCTCACTCCCATTCAAATAAAGCTCGCACGCCGCACCATTACACACTCTGCTGCCACACACCAGCAGCCAAAAAAGCTGGGGCTTAAAAGCTGTGTGGCAGAGAGATGGGATCACTTTACGGACTAAAGGAAGTCAACACTGCCCACCTCTTTCGTTCCGAGGGGATCGGACGGTGGTCCTCGTACATGCGTGAAACAACAATACCCCTGTCTTTAATCCACTGGTGCGCCACGGGGTCAGGAGGAATGTTTACAAAGTGGAAAAGCAGGTAAAGAAGAAAACATAACCACAGATTACATCCATTAGAGACCAGAGCCATATGAGTTTTGACTGTTTTGAGAGTCTTGGGTTTCAAAGTTCTGTTTGACGTTTGGACTGATGCTTCACTTTAACCTAGATGTGTGTGAGCTTTAAAAAGTTGGGTCTAAAGGCAATAATTGACATGATGTTAATGTAGTAACGTATTTGAATATAAAATACCAGCTATTTGCAATGTATAGGAAATATAAAAGCACCATAGAATCAGATAGAAACTGCTGGAAGTCCTACAGTGTGGACGTAACCGGGCAAAAAAAAGCCTGTTCTATATGCTTCACCATCACTGCAAAAGTCCAGAAACACACACACACACACACACACATCCAACAGTTTCTTTCCGCTGGTGTTGCCCAACTCAGCTCAGTCTTGTTTTGAAAACCGGATGAAAACAACAGAAAAAAGAGAGTTCCCGACCACTGTGAATCAGAGGTAAAACTAGTGAATGGATAGAAGCGTGACTCGCACTTTTCCACAGGGAAACCCACAGAGACTCAAAGAAAGAAGGGTAAATAAAGAAAGGGAGGGAGAGAAAGAGTAGGGCATAGAAGGATGGAGAGATGAATAAAGGAGTGTGTCTTACCTCAGGCAGGTAAAGGAAAGCTGCGGGGAAGTGAGGGAACATTCCCGAGCCGGAGAGGAGAACACAGCCGGAGTTTGCCATGGAGAGAAGAGGAATGAGCGCAGAGCACGCACACGCATTCACACACACACTCGCTCTCTCACACACTCGCGCGAACACACACACACGCGCACGCTTAAGCGTGTTCTAGGGAGATCCTTCCCCTTTTTTGCTCGCTCATTCCCTCCCACTCTCTTCTCTCTCTTTCTCTCTTTCTCTCTCTCTCTCTCTCTCTCTCTCTCTCTCTCTCTCTCTTTGTATCTCTGCCTCAGGCACAGCTCTCTACAGTTGTTTGTCCTCGGCTGGGGTCTTCCCTCCTTTCTCCGTCTCTCTCCCTCTCTCTGGATGACGCACAGTCGCTTTTTCTTTGTTGCTGCTCTTTTTCCCAGTGCTTTACCCCCCCCTCTCTCTCTCTCTCTCTCTCTCTCTCTCTCTCTCTCTCTCTCTCTCTCTCGCTCTCTCTCTCGTAATATCCCTTTCATTAATGGGAGCCCATGCGAGGTAGAGACAAGCAACACATTTCTACACAGTGCTTTATCTCCTCTCTCTCTCTCTCTCTCTCTCTCTCTCTCTCTGTTTACTTTTGCTGCAATAAAACATCAAAAAAGCATTCTGAAGTAGAGTGGGGAGGGGCCACACACAGTCGAGAAGAGTAGGGTGTGTGTGTCTGTATATGTGTCTGGGATTGGCTGTCCGAGGGGTTGCAGTGTCCATGGGGGTTGGGCAGTGTGTGTGTGTATTACAGAGATAATGACTGGGACTCCAGCCGCGACTGTGATGGGACTTATATATATATATAAAGTCAAGTGTGCATTGTTATAAGAATCTATAAATGTTAATAATGCATTTATAAACGTATACATATGAGCCTTGTTTACATTTAAGGAAAGTGTAATATTTATTGTATTGTGTAATGTCCAGTGATGGATTGGTGTCCAGTCCAGAGTGTGTTTCTGTCCTCCAGAGTAGGCTCTGGACACACCCTGACCCTAATCAGTATGAAGTGGTCACAGTAGATGAATGAATAAATAATATATTTTTTTGCCCATAAACATGGCTGTTCCTGGTATTATTTACTACAGCAATGAATAATGAATTGACATTAAATAACAGAGTAAAAGCATTGTATTTATTACTGTAATAAATTGCTTGTTTATTATTCATTTTCTAAGCTTCACCCTATTCCAGTTACAGACGAAATAAAGCGAGAAACAAGGAAAATGAGCTGAAACGACGAATTCAGCCCATTACTATATTATTAACTTGTTATTAACATGTCATGATAGTGTTGTTAGCACATTAAGATTGGCCACACTTGTTTATTACAAACAACAGATCTCTTTACTGTTCATGGGTACCTACTGTTTAAAGAACATCCGTCGCGTCCATTACAAACAAACACCACACTGTTGCTGTCAAATATGTTGAATTTGTTATTAACAGGTCATAACTGACTTATTACCAAGCCTCTGATCCTTATTAATTTATGAATAAAACAAGTTAACCATTGCAGTTCCTTTAAAGTACTATTAATGCTGATTATGATTACACACACCGTACAGACGCCATCTTCAACATCATCATCATCATTTTCATTAGACTTTGTCACATTCCTTACAGACACACATTATAACGCATCATAAACCGTAACAAAACAAATGCATGTATGCAAACTCTCTCTCGCTCTCTCTCTCTCTCTCTCTCTCTCTCTCTCTCTCTCTCACTCTCTCTCTCTCTCTCTCTAATTAATCACGGTGTGTCCGCGTGTGCCAGTAACAGCTGCTGTGTGTACAACACACCTCCCACAGCCAGAGTGATCAGATTCACCCTCCAAATCACATCAGAGAGAGAGAGAGAGAGGTAGATAGATAGATAGATAGATAGATAGATAGATAGATAGATAGATAGATAGATAGAAGAGTAGATAAAAGTAGGGAAGATAAGAGCAGAGAAGACAAGAAAAGAGAAGAGAGAGGAAGAGAAAGAGAGGAGTGAAAGAGTGTGTGTAATTCAGCTCAGTGTGTCAGTATTCATTTCGTCCCACCACACGTCTCCCCTCCTTTCTGCCCGAGGCAAAGAGAACAAGCTGGCTCCCGGCCAGAGACCCACCTGTGTGTGTGTGTGTGTGTGTGTGTGTGTGTGTGTGTGTGTGTGTGTAAGGTAAAGTGAGTGTGAAAAGAAGGGAGGGGGAGAGAAGCCCTAGAGAGAGGTTTGTTGGGGTAGTAGATGGTCAGTGAGGAAACTGGAGCAGCAGACCTTAGCACTCACACTGTAAGAGAGCCATCCCACCAGCTCCGCCCACCAGTGTTCTTGTGTAGCAACTGTTGCTAGGTTAGACAAGCTATACAGAACACTGCAGAGCAATAACAACATGATTTAATGGAATGAACACTTTCCCTTATTCACACTGGTTCAGAGTCTTTCCTGTTCACACTGTTCCAAATTCGTCCCTGTTCACACTGTTCCAGGGTCTTTCCTGTTCACAATGGTTCAGAGTCTTGTCTGTTCACACTGGTTCAGAGTCTTTCCTGTTCACACTGGTTCAGAGTCTTTCCTGTTCACACTGTTCCAGAGTCTTTCCTGTTCACACTGTTCCAGAGTCTTTCCTGTTCACACTGTTCCAGAGTCTTTCCTGTTCACACTGTTCCAGTGTCTTTCCTGTTCACACTGTTACAGAGTCTTTCCTGTTTACAATGTTCCAGAGTCTTTCCTGTTCACACTGTTCCAGAGTCTTTCCTGTTCACACTGTTACAGAGTCTTTCCTGTTTACAATGTTCCAGAGTCTTTCCTGTTCACACTGTTCCAGAGTCTTTCCTGTTCACACTGTTCCAGTGTCTTTCCTGTTCACACTGTTACAGAGTCTTTCCTGTTTACAATGTTCCAGAGTCTTTCCTGTTCACACTGTTCCAGAGTCTTTCCTGTTCACACTGTTACAGAGTCTTTCCTGTTTACAATGTTCCAGAGTCTTTCCTGTTCACACTGTTACAGCGTCTTTCCTGTTCACACTGTTACAGAGTCTTTCCTGTTTACAATGTTCCAGAGTCTTTCCTGTTCACACTGTTACAGTCTTTCCTGTTCACACTGTTCCAGAGTTTTTCCTGTTCACACTGGTTCAGAGTCTTTCCTGTTCACACTGTTCCAGAGTCTTTCCTGTTCACACTGTTACAGAGTCTTTCCTGTTCACACTGTTCCAGTGTCTTTCCTGTTCTCACTGTTCTAGAGTCTTTCCTGTTCACACTGTTCCAGAGTCTTTCCTGTTCACACTGTTACAGAGTCTTTCCTGTTCACACTGGTTCAGAGTCTTTCCTGTTCACACTGTTCCAGAGTCTTTCCTGTTCACACTGTTACAGAGTCTTTCCTGTTCACACTGTTACAGCGTCTTTCCTGTTCACACTGTTACAGAGTCTTTCCTGTTCACACTGTTACAGAGTCTTTCCTGTTTACACTGTTCCAGAGTCTTTCCTGTTCACACTGTTACAGTCTTTCCTGTTCACACTGTTACAGTCTTTCCTGTTCACACTGTTCCAGAGTCTTTCCTGTTCACACTGTTACAGCGTCTTTCCTGTTCACACTGTTACAGAGTCTTTCCTGTTTACAATGTTCCAGAGTCTTTCCTGTTCACCATGTTCCAAAATGCTCATCCTTATTCAACCTCTCCACATTTCCTACAGTTCCAGAGTGGTCTTCTCATTTCTCATGTTTTTCTACTGTTCCAGAACCTACTTCCCTCTAACATGGTTCTAGGAGGTTCTCAACAATGTTGTATCTTCCATTCACAATGTTCTAGAAACTTCATAATTTGCAGTGTTCCCCTCACACTCTTCTCTCCTCTTCTCTTCATTCCTACTCTTCTTCCTCTCCTCTCATTATTCTTGTTGAGTAAGTGTCTCTGTGTAACTACATTACATTGCTCACTTTGCACTGTGCGTCTGAATGAATTCATGACTGATGTCGCACTAAACCTAAAGAGATTTACAAAACTTTGCAGATCATTTCAAATTCAATTAGTCCCAAAGTTCTGCTCTAAGCCTCTTACATCCTCCCTTAAAGGCTGGATTCAATCCAGCAGATAAACAATGCGCAATGTAACCAACACGGCTCTGTTACCTCCTTATCTGAAGCAGCTGCCAACATGCACTCAGAAAAAACATGGATCCTGTCTCAGTGATCTACAGGTAAATACTGTAAATTAATTAAATTAATTTACAAATTAATTCAAAGAGTCTGTAATAACTGTGTAAATAAACATTAACAGTATGTGCAATAATAGTATAACTACAGTTTATTACATAACTCTAGATATGGGGTGGATCAGAAAGGTCACTCCAGCTTATCCTCAGTGTTACAGGAAAAATGTTCCATCACTCCACAGAACAGTTCCACTGCTCCAAAGTCCAGGGCTGGGGTTTGTAAAGCCTTCTAATCTGCATTTGGCATTGACATGGTGGGTTGAAACAGTGGGTGCTTCTTAAAATAGCCAAATTCAATCATTTTGAGGAGGGTGTGAGATATAGGGCCTGTCCCAATTTCAAGTGAGCTCCCTACATTGACAACACCTTCAATACCCAACTCTGTAGCAGTAGGCTATCCTTGTAGAGACCTTAAACATGCTGCCTACTACAGTTTCTATACAGGGTGAAATAAACCTGTTAACTATGAACTCTGATAGACTTGTGGTGTGTTTATGAGAGAGAATAAATGCATTTGTTAGTTATTATGATGTAATAACCTGTGATAATATAGTAACTAACATGATACATGATACAGGTATAAGTTAAAAGGAAGTTGATTCACCTAAACTCTCAAGCAGTATGATTATAATCCATCTGTAACAATGAATACAACAGTAGTAGTCAGGTTATACTGTTGTGTTATTACAGGTGTATAATGAGTATATTAAAGGCTATGTTAGACTAACTTATACATTTTATATAAAATATATATTTTATATATTAGACCCACCCTCAGTTGATGGCGGGCTTCATTAGCACTTACACACATGAATCCATCTTTATGTAATGCTGAAAATATGAGCAGTAGCTTTGTTGTTGTCCGTGTTGTTAATATGCTATAAATAGATGTACTGTATACAGTGTTTGTAGCAAAAAGCTGATTTACAACACCTGTCCATAGGAGGCTTTTTGTTGTTTGTTTGGCCCCAATTTAAAAGGAAAGGAAAGGGGAAGAAGGGGAAAGACAAGGAGAGAGAGAGAGAGAGCAAGAGATAGAGAGAGAAATATACGTATGTGAACAATATTCATTTTCTTTTAACCATAATTTAATACCACTACTAAAAACAGTGACATTAGACTGCATTTTTTAACTCAGTGGGTAAACTGTTCCAAAGTGTTGCTCCTCTACACTGTAAAAATTTTTAACAGTAATGTACTGTAATGCCGTTTTACAGTATTTTACTGTTAATTTACAGCAGTGTACTGCAATCTGTGCTGCCAGTGATTTAATGTAAAATTTACAGTTTTTTTACAGTGTAAAAGAGAATTCTGATTGTCCGAAAGGGGTTTTACACAACGCAAACTGACAATTACCATTAGACTACATTTTTTAACTCAGTGGGTAAACTGTTCCAAAGTGTTGCTCCTCTACACTGTAAAAAAACTTTCAACAGTAATGCACTCCCAGTAAACAATTAGCCGTCTAATCAACGTTCTCTTAAGGTTGAAAATGAAAGTTGAAAAGACGTCCAAACACAGACATTGAAAAGACGACTATTAGACGTATTTTGGACGTCCATTGACGTTATTAATTGGTCCCAAAATAAATTACTTGTACAAAACACGTTTTGGACGTCCACTGATGTTATCAATTGGTCACCACTTAACTAACTTACTAAGATGATTTTTGGACGTCTATTGACGTTTAAAATATGCCCTTGACGGACAGACTACATTTAGACCTATTTTGAACGTCCAGGGACGATCCTTGATTACTGGGCTCTAATGCCATTTTACAGTATTTTACTGTTAATTTACAGCAGTGTACTGCCATCTGTGCTGCCAGTAATTTACTGTAAAATTTACAGATTTTTTTTACAGTGAGAATGCTAATGGTCCAAACGAAGTTTTACACAATGCAATACGACAATTACCATTCGTTAAAGCCTGTGCACTGACTCTTCTAGTTCACTCTTGTTTTGTAACAAACTCATTAAACAAAAGGGGGGCATAACAACACAAATATTTAAAAATTAGCTTTAACTTATTGTAGCTTATAAAGCTTTCAGAACTCAATATATTATGTTTTTCCAAGATGCTGTAATGATGGCACCTCATTGTTTTTTGTCCTGGTTTTTAATTGTCTGATTATATAGGGGTATGATTGTGAGGCTTTTGACCAGGAAGTGATACAGTAGGATAGACATGAAAGTATCATAGCATATAAACAGCTGTGCTAAAAAAGTAAAAACATTCTGATGAATCTAAAACAACTGAGATTCAATTTGACATTTTTACAGATGTTCTTCACTGGTTTATCAAATTTCAAATGTAAATCTAAAATAATTTCCTGATAACCGCATTTTCTAGCTTTACAACCAATTTTTCATTTTCATTTTTCATCAAAAATGTATTGAGTTATATTTAATAAATACGTTATTCATATACTGAGATGAATAAATATCACTGATCAAACCTGCAGATGTATTAAAAGAAATAAAAGAATATTTGATGATATCAGCAACAATCTCAGACTTGAACACACCACCACAGAAAGGTCTCGCTGAAGCCCAGAGCCCAAACACTGGCACAATGGCAGCCGCTGGCCACATCGATGGCATTGATTGGGCGGTGACTCATACGATTGCATTGCGTCCCATTTGGCGCAAACCAGGCCCAATAGATCCTCTTTCAGCCGTCCGGCATCCAGCAGTACTTCACCCAGACAGTAACTCTATACCCTACATCTCTCTCTGTCTCTCTCTGTCTCTCTCTCTCTCTCTCTCTCTCTCTCTCTCTCTCTCTCTCATTCTGTCCCCCCCCCCCCCCCCCCCAACCCCCGCCTCTCCCACCCCCGTTTGCTTGCTCGCTTATGTGATCAAGGCTGAGCGGTGTCTCGGTTCTTACATTTTCTCCAATAAGTGTGCTCACGAGAGCCCCTTATATGCAATCAGCACTTGAAGGGAATCACCCATGTTCCACTCTCGGAAACCAATAACAAGACGCCTCGAAAACTAGCGCAACTTTTTGTTTTTCTTCATTAGAACTGATGTTGTTTGAGTCACGTTTTTCATAATGCTGAAGTGCTGAAGCTAGGGGGGAAAGAATAGAGCGGAAAACTTGCTGTAGTGATATAAAGGCAGAATAAATATATACATAATAAAAGAAGAGGGCATCACTAAGACCCAGATGTGGGATGTCAGCGGTCAGATGTGTCCAGTTTATTGGTGTGTATTATATGGACAGAACCGAGGACTATTAGGACCATAAAACAGAACTGAAAATCAAAGGCTTGTGGGTCACAAACTCTAGTAAAACACTGTAAAGTTGTAAACACTGTTACTGTAAACACTGTAAAAGTCCACAGTGTGAAGTCCACTTTGGCTGCAGACCACAGTGAATGGTGTTTAAGCCGTAGAGATTTACACAGCTTAAGGGGCATGAAACAAACTGTGTTCCAATTTTGCTCTCAACTCTTTGACCCCTTGAACACTTGCTTGCTTTTACATTACTGTCGTCATTAAAGTGCACACTTCACTTCACTTCAAGGAAGGCCTTAGGGCTTAGGGCAAGAATTAGGACAGAGAGGTCTCTCTCTCTCTCTCTCTCTCTCTCTCTCTCTCTCTCTCTCTCTCTCTTTCTCAGCACTTCCCAAGCTATCACTTAAAGACAGAGAAAGCAATGCCCCTTTATGTTAATATTATACAATTAATATGACGATAATAACCATAAAACATATGCAATAATAAGGATATTATTAATACACTAAGATATGGACTCTGTTCCTCTTTTCGGCAGTAACAGCTTCTCCTCTTGGTGCTGGAAAGAAGTCCATCACTTCAGAGAACACAGTTCCACTGTTCCACAGGCCGGTGCTGGGGGGGAGGAGGCTGGGGGGGTTGGGGGGGTTGGAGGGGTTGTGGTGGGGGGTTAATACCGCTCTGCTGCTTTGCTCAAACCACTTTCACATCTTCTGGGTACAATATATACTGTATACATTTATATATTGTTCAGTAATGCACTGGATGCATATATATATATATATATATATGTGTGTGTGTGTGTGTGTAATGAGTTTTCTATGCAAATCTTGCATATCTAAAAGCCCAGGG
>NW_027101112.1:10000-20000 GCF_029633855.1 Hoplias malabaricus | reverse complement strand
ATTAGGGAAGTGGAGAATGATGCCTGGGCACTTGTCATTGCCTGGAGACATCAATATTATTTTTACAGCAACACTTTGCACAGAGATCTGCCTTTACCTGTAATTATACAGCAATGAAAGAGAGAGAGAGAGAGAGAGAGAGAGAGAGAGAGAGAGAGAGAGAGAGAGAGAGAGAGAGAGAGAGAGAGAGAGAGAGAGAGTACTATATTATTCGTTTAATTAACTCTCAGGGTTTTTGTGGCTGTAAATTTGCCATGTTCTGGTTTATTGATGAATGGATGGATTCTTTTGTCTTGTAAAATGTGTGTGTGTGTGTGTGTGTGTATATATATATATATATATATATATATATATATATATATATATATATATATATATATATATATATACCAGCCTTATGTCACATTGTGGGTAAACCCAAACCTGTTTACACACACACATTGTGGGTAATCGTGGGGACCTGCAGTCGCACTTGTGGGGACCCCAAGCTGGTGAATATGTTTTAGTGTTAGGATCATGGTTAGGTTTGGATTTAAATATTGGTTTAGGGTTAAAGTTAGAGTAGTGCATGTGTGTATACCAGGGTAATAACCTGTTTACACACCACCATTCTCTCTCACAAATAAAGTTGCTACAGAGGGTTCTTTGAAATGATACCATAGTCATAGAGAACCATGTTTGGT
Organism: Hoplias malabaricus; assembly: GCF_029633855.1. Classification (NCBI taxonomy): domain Eukaryota; kingdom Metazoa; phylum Chordata; class Actinopteri; order Characiformes; family Erythrinidae; genus Hoplias; species Hoplias malabaricus. The sequence continues at coordinate 19,317 of NW_027101112.1, read as the reverse complement.
AATGGATTTTAAATTGGTGAAGGACCCTTATATCAAATAAAGGTTGTTAAACCTTCACACACTCAAACACTTAAACAAACATGGTTCTTTATGGAAGCAAAAGTGGTTCTTCTATGGCATTGCTAAAATAATCTGTTAGAGCTCCTTTATTTTTAACAGTGTTGCAGGTCCCCAGCGGGTCCCCACAATGTAAATCAGTGCATATTATGGTGCTTTAAGGTTAGGGTTTAAGTTTGGTGTAGGGTTAGGTTCACATTAGGCCTGTAGTATTTATGTATAAGTTAAGTGTAAGTCTTTAAGTCTATACCAAGTCTATACAGTGTCCCCACAATGCGTGAAAATATAATGATGTGCATGTGGTCAAGCTTTAGACTATTCTTCTGAAGGACAACGCATATAGGAAGCTGGATTCTAGGGCATTTTTATACCCCACCTATCTTTCTCTCCTCTCGTCTCTCTACTTTACATGTACTTGGTGCATCTTCTCCTTTTGATTTCTTCTCTTTCTTCCTCTCTCTCTCTTTCTGTCCCTTCCTTCGTATGATGAATGTACCCAGATTCCACAGGGGTGCTGCCTCCCTCTAAACAAAGTGGGACAGATTCACTCTAAAAAAAAAAAAGACATGTGCCCCAGGCTTCTCTATGACACACACACACACACACACACACACACACACACACACACACACGCACACACACACAGATATACAGAACTGTGCTAAACACCAGCCTTCATTTACTTAATTCACAGCCATTCAACATTGTCCAGTCACAATACACTATATTATTACATTACAGATTTATATAAAATATTTGGGCACTTCCTTCAATAATTATTGCCCACTGTCTTCACTGGCATGTTTGTTTACATAGAAACAACAAATATTTTACCCATTTTGTTCTGTTCTCTTCTATTTATTTAAGATAGTTACAAATGTTCCTATTTAAATTCCAATATCTGAATATTCATTCATTCATTCATTATCTGTAACCACTTATATAATTCATGGTCGCGGTGGGTCCAGAGCCTACCTGGAATCATTGGTCGCAAGGCGGGAACACACCCTGGAGGGGGCGCCAGTCCTTGACAGGGCAACACACACTCACACATTCACTCACACACTCACACCTACGGTCACTTTTGAGTCACCAATCCACCTACCAACATGTGGTTTTGGACTGTGGGAAGAAACCGGAGCTCCCGGAGGAAACCCACGCAGACACAGGGAGAAAACATCACACTCCTCACAGACAGTCACCTGGAGGAAACCCACGCAGACACAGGGAGAACACACCACACTCCTCACAGACAGTCACCCGGAGGAAACCCACGCAGACACAGGGAGAACACACCACACTCCTCACAGACAGTCACCCGGAGGAAACCCACACAGACACAGGGAGAACACATCACACTCCTCACAGACAGTCACCCGGAGGAAACCCACACAGACACAGGGAGAACACACCACACTCCTCACAGACAGTCACCCGGAGGAAACCCACGCAGACACAGGAAGAATACACCACACTCCTCACAGACAGTCACCCGGAGGAAACCCACACAGACACAGGGAGAACACATCACACTCCTCACAGACAGTCACCTGGAGGAAACCCACTCAGACACAGGGAGAACACATCACACTCCTCACAGACAGTCACCCGGAGGAAACCCACGCAGACACAGGGAGAACACATCACACTCCTCACAGACAGTCACCTGGAGGAAACCCACTCAGACACAGGGAGAACACACCACACTCCTCACAGACAGTCACCCGGAGGAAACCCACACAGACACAGGGAGAACACATCACACTCCTCACAGACAGTCACCCGGAGGAAACCCACACAGACACAGGGAGAACACACCACACTCCTCACAGACAGTCACCCGGAGGAAACCCACGCAGACACAGGAAGAACACACCACACTCCTCACAGACAGTCACCTGGAGGAAACCCACACAGACACAGGGAAAACACATCACACTCCTCACAGACAGTCACCTGGAGGAAACCCACTCAGACACAGGGAAAGAAAACGAACACAACACTCCTCACAGACAGTCACCCGGAGGAAACCCACACAGACACAGGGAGAACACATCACACTCCTCACAGACAGTCACCCAGAGGAAACCCACACAGACACAGGGAGAACACACCACACTCCTCACAGACAGTCACCTGGAGGAAACCCACGCAGACACAGGAAGAACACACCACACTCCTCACAGACAGTCACCTGGAGGAAACCCACACAGACACAGGGAAAACACATCACACTCCTCACAGACAGTCACCTGGAGGAAACCCACTCAGACACAGGGAGAACACACCACACTCCTCACAGACAGTCACCCGGAGGAAACCCACACAGACACAGGGAGAACACATCACACTCCTCACAGACAGTCACCCGGAGGAAACCCACGCAGACACAGGGAGAACACACCACACTCCTCACAGACAGTCACCCCGGAGGAAACCCACACAGACACAGGGAGAACACATCACACTCCTCACAGACAGTCACCCGGAGGAAACCCACACAGACACAGGGAGAACACACCACACTCCTCACAGACAGTCACCCGGAGGAAACCCACGCAGACACAGGAAGAATACACCACACTCCTCACAGACAGTCACCTGGAGGAAACCCACACAGACACAGGGAAAACACATCACACTCCTCACAGACAGTCACCTGGAGGAAACCCACTCAGACACAGGGAGAACACACCACACTCCTCACAGACAGTCACCCGGAGGAAACCCACACAGACACAGGGAGAACACATCACACTCCTCACAGACAGTCACCCAGAGGAAACCCACACAGACACAGGGAGAACACACCACACTCCTCACAGACAGTCACCCGGAGGAAACCCACGCAGACACAGGAAGAACACACCACACTCCTCACAGACAGTCACCTGGAGGAAACCCACACAGACACAGGGAAAACACATCACACTCCTCACAGACAGTCACCTGGAGGAAACCCACTCAGACACAGGGAGAACACACCACACTCCTCACAGACAGTCACCCGGAGGAAACCCACACAGACACAGGGAGAACACATCACACTCCTCACAGACAGTCACCCGGAGGAAACCCACACAGACACAGGGAGAACACACCACACTCCTCACAGACAGTCACCTGGAAGAAAACCCACGCAGACACAGGGAGAACACACCACACTCCTCACAGTCACCCGGAGGAAACCCACGCAGACACAGGGAGAACACACCACACTCCTCACAGACAGTCACCCGGAGGAAACCCACGCAGACACAGGGAGAACACATCACACTCCTCACAGACAGTCACCTGGAGGAAACCCACTCAGACACAGGGAGAACACACCACACTCCTCACAGACAGTCACCCTGAGGAAACCCACACAGACACAGGGAGAACACATCACACTCCTCACAGACAGTCACCCGGAGGAAACCCACACAGACACAGGGAGAACACACCACACTCCTCACAGACAGTCACCTGGAGGAAACCCACGCAGACACAGGGAGAACACACCACACTCCTCACAGTCACCCGGAGGAAACCCACGCAGACACAGGGAGAACACACCACACTCTTCACAGACAGTCACCCGAAGGGAAACCCACGCAGACACAGGGAGAACACACCACACTCCTCACAGACAGTCACCCGGAGGAAAACCAAGCAGACACAGGGAGAACACACCACACTCCTCTCAGACAGTCACCCGGAGGAAACCCACGCAGACACAGGGAGAACACATCACACTCCTCACAGACAGTCACCCGGAGGAAACCCACGCAGACACAGGGAGAACACACCACACTCCTCACAGACAGTCACCCGGAGGAAACCCACGCAGACACAGGGAGAACACACCACACTCCTCACAGACCTCCTGTGTGACTGCGGCACTACCTGCTGCGCCACCCCGCCTCCTATCTGAATATTCTTAATAACTAAACATTTGCTAAACTTTTTGTTTTCTCAGATTTTTTAAGGACTGCAATTGCATTTTCATGCATAATATTATCATTTAATCAGTGGCATAAAATTGTTTTCAAATGATAATACTTTATCACAATTATTTCTGGGATAATATATCACCCACAATAAATGGCTATTGTGACAGGCCCAACACAAGCGATTTCACTTTGTACTCATACACACAGACACAGCAAACATTAATAAACCATAGTCCTTAAAGCTTTCAGAGTCTAAAGATGCTAACACATACAGAGTGCTTTTTTTCTAGCGCTTCGATGTGCTTTACATCCTTTGAGACATAGGGAAAACTACCCCCAATGTGCAGCGTCCACCTGGACAATGAGTCAACAGTCAATCTGCAGTAGTCTGCTCACCGCACATCCACTATTAGATAAAGGGGAGGCAAGAGGGAACGATTGTGCCAATTAATTTGAAGATGGGAAAGAGTAGGAGGCCAGAAGAGACCACAGAGGCTGAGTTAGCAAGATGGTGCGGTAACACCATGACTCTGTTTGAGGGAGCACACTTTTGCGGTGCCATTTGTTCAGTACAGTGTCCCTGTCACTGCACTCTGGCATTGGGATCCACCCAGACAACCCCACCACCCCCACCACTGCTCTCAGTGCCATCGCAAAACAGCCCCCTGTAGGAGAGACTGTGACTCCATCGGCTGTAGCACTGAGTGATGGACAGCTACGCCTGGCTGCTGAGTGGCTAAATAAAAGTGACGGGACGGTTCCTAGCCACATCCCCTTGGTCCAGTTTGGCTAGGCCCCTGGTGTACGACTTGGGTATATATTCAAAGATAAGATTTCCTCAATCCAAGCTCTGGAACATTACAATGTCTAACTTGTGTTATGATCAGTGCCATATCCTGTGTCAACTAGGCGCTATATCAGCATTTTAGCATTTCATGTAGTCATTAACAGCTGAATGTCAAATCCAAATACATTTAAATTAACAATTAATTGAAATTCCTCATTTCAAGTCAAATTCAAAAATAAAACATTGCTTTTTGAAAACTGTCTTGTAGTTGCAATTGATTTTGCTGCTTTTCCCCACCAGCTTCACAATTTTATTCACCCTCTTCTGCTCCCTCTAGCAGGTAGTGTCACACGGGACCTGGAGGTTGTGAGTTCGATTCCCACTCCGGGTGACTGTCTGTGAGGTGTGTGGTGTGTTCTCCCTGTGTCTGCGTGGGTTTCCTCCGGGTGACTGTCTGTGAGGAGTGTGGTGTGTTCTCTCTGTGTCTGCGTGGCTTTCCTCCGGGTGACTGTCTGTGAGGAGTTTGGTGTGTTCTCCCTGTGTCTGTGTGGGTTTCCTCCAGGTGCTCTGGTTTCCTCTCACAGTCCAAAAACACACGTTGGTAGGTGGATTGGCGACTCAAAAGTGTCCGTAGGTGTGAGTGAGTGAATGTGTGTGAGTGTGTGTGTGTGTTGCCCTGTGAAGGACTGGCGCCCCCTCCAGGGTGTATTCCCGCCTTGCACCCAATGATTCCAGGAAGGCTCTGGACCCACACTCTAAAAAGAGAAGAGTTGAACCAACTTAATTGAATTGCTTCAATTGGTAACAAGTAATTCAATTAAGTTTATCCAACTTAATTTTTTAAGTTCAACCTTCAAAAACTTAAAAAATTAAGTTGGATAAACTTAATTGAATTACTTGTTACCAATTGAAGCAATTCAATTAAGTTGGTTCTTTTTAGAGTGCACCGTGACCCTGAACTGGATAAGGGTTACAGATAATGAATGAATGAATGAATGAATGAATGAATGAATGAATGAATGAATGAATGAATGAATGAATGTAGGAATATACTTTATCTATTTTCTGCAAACTGATTGGCTCTTTTGTTGAAGCATGAACAGACCATGAACAGACTCGCATTCATATTTCAACGGGTGATCTGATTGGCTGAGTAGCGTCACATTTGATATATACAATGCATGCAATTGGTCTGTGAGTTTCCTGGACCTCTAAACCTGTAGCATAAAGGCTAGAAATGTTACACCAGTTAGAGTAAACACTCTGATTAAAATAAAATATTTCTCTTTATTTGATCAGTTATAGTCCAGGTCTAGTATAGACCTCTGGTGTAGGAGGTCTCTGATCCAGATCCTGGCCAGGTTCACCATGCTTAGCTTAGATCTCCATATTCAGATGCTCTAGCTGCTGGCAGATCTTTCCATCTTTACACAACTCAAAGCTCTGGTTCTGAAAGTGCTGTCTAGAGGCTGTTCATGGAAAAGGAAATAGACAAAAAAGAATAATGGCAACTTACACAAGCACTTCATTACATTCCATGCATTTGCGAGATTACACAAGCAGCCAGTGCACAATGGAACATCTGGGGGCACCTTAAAGGAGCTGAATTCACCCATTTTAAGGAGTGTCTACAAATGTTTGGACCTGTAGTGCATGTAGACGTCATTGTTGAAGGCAGTGTAAGGTTGTTTTGTGTGTTTTGCCACAAAAAAAGTCACAGATTTGCAGTCAGTCAAGGCAAAGATGTCTCAAACAGGATTTTCATCTATGCCTTCCTTCAGAAGAGGCCTGTGTTGAATGGCAGACTACATATAGCATAAGAATCTCGTTTAGTTACTGTCCCATCGAGGTAAACACGGTCACAATGGCCTCCACTAAAGTAAAGCTCAGCTTGTGTTAAGACTCTAAAAGGCCTTTCTATACGACAATGGCTAAATCGATGCAGTCTTGAGTGCAGTGCCGACTCTATAAGCTACAGACCTGTGTTTACCAAAGTTGTTGTGCTGCTGTAGGTTTACAGGGAACATCCTTCAGTTTTTTCCACAATGTTTCCAACCCTGGACATAACTTTGTTGCTTCCTTAACATACAAAGCAAAGCTGAACTCAAAATGGAGCTTGTTTATCTTGTTGGTTCATGTCCTGGTTCGTATTCTTTAAAACACGGAATTTGTATGTAAGCTTTGTGAGATATGACAATGTGAATTAATGTCTATAACCATGGAAACTAATAATAACCCATAATACTACATCATATGTTCCCAGCCCAACCGTAGTTCTTACCAATCATTGAGAACATGGAACTAGTTTATGCCCTACGACATATTGACTCCTGAGTCAACTCATCAACACAAGGACAGACACATGTGCAGAAGTAGAACTTCTGGTCATTTGCTACCAACAGTCATGCACCATTTCCCTAAAATAGAACAGCTATGACCTAGGGGGATCCAGTTGTTACATTTTAAAGGGGATGGGATAGCAGAAATGATCAGATTAGCTTCTAGTATGTTTTACACCAGAATGATTCAAGAGTCTAATTGAACATGAAATGGGATTCACTTCATAAGGCAGTGCTTCAGTGCACACTGCTGGAGCCTCATCTGCACTGAGGGGATGTGGAGAGGACGATACCTAAACTAACGCCTCATACGTTAAAACGCTTCCCCAAAGCGTACAGATGAATCAGTTGAATCTGATTCTGATTCATTTAACGGTTTGAAAGAAACCGTTCAGCAGAATACGAGAAGGGTGGAATGGTGGGGAGTGTCGCTGCCACACGGCTCAAGGGTCTTAAGGTTCAGTCCATTCCTCAGTGTGTGAGGAGTGTGGTGTGTTCTCCCTGTGTCTGCGTGGGTTTCCTCCGGGTGACTGTCTGTGAGGAGTGTGGTGTGTTCTCCCTGTGTCTGTGTGGGTTTCCTCCGGGTGACTGTCTGTGAGGAGTTTGGTGTGTTCTCCCTGTGTCTGTGTGGGTTTCCTCCAGATGCTCCAGTTTCCACCCGCAAACTAAAAACACACTGGCGGTAGGTGCATTGTCCATGGATGTGAATGTGTGTGATTGGATGAGTGTGTAATGCCCTGTGGTGGACTATGGTTTGCCAAGTTCTTATGTTCAGTGATACCAGGTAGGCTCCTGACCCACAGTCACCCTGATCACGGTGAAATGAGTAAACAATTATATGTAGAAATTACCCCTTGCACCAAAAGAAAAACAAAAAAAGAACAAAAAACAAATTGCACATTAAATCGGCAATGCATCCCATAATGCCCACCTAATATGTTCACGTATATTTAGCCTCCATAAAGACTGTGAAAGTATTTTTAAAATATTAGGTAATATAAATCCTAAATGTGATAAATGCATGCGCTTGCATCATATTAATATTAAAATGTTTGGTGTGTTCTCTCTGTGTCTGCGTGGGTTTCCTCCGGGTGACTGTCTGTGAGGAGTGTGGTGTGTTCTCTCTGTGTCTGCATGGGTTTCCTCCGGGTGACTGTCTGTGAGGAGTTGGTAGGTGGATTGGTGACTCAAAGTGTCTGTAGGTGTGTGTGTGTGTGTGTGTGTGTGTGTGTGTGTTGCCCTGTGAAGGACTGGTGCCCCCTTCAGGGTGTGTTCCTGCCTTGCGCCCAGTGATTCTGATGTAGGTTACAGATCCACCACGATCCTGAACTGGATAAGCGCTTACAGACAATTAATATATTTATGAATTTTTACAGATAGCGGATTTTAATTATCTTCTAAAATATATAATGTGCAAAATATTTAGTAATGTTCAAATAAAATAGGTTTTGCTGCAAAAAATGGTCAACAGTGCAGATGTTACCCAAAATTACTCATTGCAGTTGATGACTGAATTTTTTTATGTTGCAAATCTTATACAGTTTACTTAAAATAAATAAATTACAGTGTGGGTTTTGTGGCTAAAGCTAGGAGAATGTGATCTACAGGAATGTAGATAAGTAGATATGCGTTCTCCACAGAGCCCTGACCACTACCCTGTTAAACCCCAATGATTTAGAAGGTGGATTATGAACCAGGCTCTCATTCAACAGCAGTGACTCACCCCAGAAGTGTATGGAATGGGCTTTCCCACACACACTTGAACATGGAAGATGTTACAGTAATTCATTCATTCATTCATTATCTGTAACCCTTATCCAGTTCAGGGTCACGGTGGGTCCAGAGCCTACCTGGAATCATTGGGCGCAAGGCAGGAATACACCCTGGAGGGGGTGCCAGTCCTTCACAGGGCAACACACACACACACACACACACACACACACACACACACACACACACACACACGGACACGGACACTTTTGAGTCGCCAATCCACCTACCAGCGTGTGTTTTTTGGACTGTGGGAGGAAACCGGAGCACCCGGAGGAAACACACGCAAACACAGGGAGAACACACCACACTCCTCACAGACAGTCACCCGGAGGAAACCCACACAGACACAGGGAGAACACACCACACTCCTCACAGACAGTCACCCGGAGGAAACCCACGCAGACACAGGGAGAACACACCACACTC
>NW_027101112.1:2500-5000 GCF_029633855.1 Hoplias malabaricus | reverse complement strand
CAGGTCTTCATGTGAAAATCAACAGACTTAAACTATACACATTTTGAAGAGCGTCAAATGTCCAAAGAGTGAAACAATGATGATGTATGAAAGCCTAGGGCCAGTGCAAGGATTCATCTGACCCTGGAGAGTGAGCCAACAATCTGTAACCGCACACACACACACACACACACACACACACACACACACACACACACACACACACACACACATTCATATATAGATTTGGAAACAATCTCAAGTTATTTATTTGTGTGTGTGTGTGTGTGTGTGTGTGTGTGTGTGTGTGTGTGTGTGTGTGTGTGTGTGTGTGTGTGGAGCATGGGAGAGAGAGTTAGAGGTAATTGCCCTGCAGAAGAACATCTGCTTCCTGGATAAATATTACAATGCAGAGAGCGAGAGAGAGAGAGAGAGAGAGAAGTAACCGAATCTCCCCTGTGTAGGTGTTATTAATTTACCCTCCTACACACACTGCCAAAAAATTATATGTCCTTTTGTTTATATTTTCATAACTTTTCAAGCACCCCCTCATCCACCCCCACAGCCTAAGTTCTTGGGAACATCTAAGTACGTGTGAGGTACAAATATCACGGTGCAGTCGGCCCACCCAGTCTTCTCTAGATTACTTCTCATACCAAATGAAAGGCGGTGAATAGGTGTTACACTGTACACTAGCAAAGGGGGTGAAACAGCTCATGTAGCCAAGGAGCAAAATGAAAGGCCACACAGACGATTGTGGAGAACTGCTGTTTCTCACAGCAAAACAAAGCTCAGCATCTTTAAAGTGGAATTGTTTGAGTAAGGGGCAGCACGGTGGCGCAGCAGGTAGAGTCACAGTGATACAGCTCCAGGGCCCTGGATGTTGTGAGTACCACTCCGGGTGACTGTCTGTGAGGAGTGTTGTGTGTTCTCCCTGTGTCTGCGTGGGTTTCCTCCGGGTGACTGTCTGTGAGGAGTGTGGTGTGTTCTCCCTGTGTCTGCGTGGGTTTCCTCCGGGTGACTGTCTGTGAGGAGTGTGGCGTGTTCTCCCTGTGTCTGCGTGGGTTTCTCCGGGTGACTGTCTGTGAGGAGTGTGGTGTGTTCTCCCTGTGTCTGCGTGGGTTTCCTCCGGGTAAGACTGTCTGTGAGGAGTGTGGTGTGTTCTCCCTGTGTCTGTGTGGGTTTCCTCCGGGTGACTGTCTGTGAGGAGTATGGTGTGTTCTCTCTGTGTCTGTGTCTGTCCTCACAGACAGTCACCCGGAGTGGGACTCGAACCACAACATCCATGTCCCTGGAGCTGTGTGACTGCGCCACTACCTGCTGCTCCACCCGTGCCGCCAGTAATGTAACAGCAACAGCACTAAAAAATCAATACAGGGGGTCCTCAACTTACGACGTTGATTCGTTCCTACGTCGCGTCGTAAACCGATTTTCGGTGTAAGTCGGAACAAACGTACATACTGTACGTAAATAACATACTGTAAGCACTTATCCTATCCTCACACCTATCCTCCTCGGTCCCGAGCCGCGTAACCGTGTATTCTTCTGCCGCGCCACGCACACCAAACACGAAGTTCACGTTACGACGTTTACGACGCAAAACCACTTAAGTTGAAACACGACTTTATACAGTAAATGGGGAGATGTGTCGTAACCACGAAACATCGTAACTCAGGACTGACGTAACCCAAGGACCTCCTGTGCTCACTTAAGCAGGAAAAGAGCAACATCCTCACTTCTTTTTCATGCTTTTTCAACGTTTGGAGGTCCTTCGATTGTTTCCACATTTATACGAGCCAGGTGTAAAAATCATGAACGTGACTTTTAAGGGGACGCTTTTGAAATGGTGGGAGGCTACAGTGCGGTCCACCTGCTCATCACTTCATACGGCAGAGTCAGTGTAGGGCTCTGTAGTCATGCTCTTGGTGGGGTGTAGGACTCATGGATATTGACAGCCAGTTGTTCTAGGGTAGGTTCTAGCTAATATCTGAGTAAATGTGAGGTCAGTGTGTAGAGTAGAATCTATCTAGCTCCAGTGAATAAAGGGTTAATTACCAAGACTTCACTTAAAGTTTAAAGGAGATGGCAATGTCGGTGAAACACATGAGGTGAAGAATCTAAAGGCTCTGAAATCCCTCCATGCTCTCGACCCCAACACACACACACACACACACACACACACACACACACACTCCATGTTAAAAAAAAAAAATGTTAGTAGAGAACAAGTTAAAGCTGCTCTCAGGTCAGTGTAAAGGCACGGAGCCGCAAGGCCTAAAGCAGAACCACTGGATTATTCATACAGCCGACTGCAGCTTTTAACCCAGACACACCACAGTTCAGTGCACACACAAGCGCACACACACACACACACACACACACACACACACACACAGACACATAGACACACACAAATATTAGAGCACTAGTTACCCAACAGAAAACTCTTTAGAAACTGTACAAGGGCTCACACACACACACACACACACACACACACACACACACACACACACACACACAT
>NW_027101111.1:332279-349779 GCF_029633855.1 Hoplias malabaricus | reverse complement strand
TGGCTGTGGGCCTGGATCACCCCCCGTATTGCCGTAGCGGGCCTAGCCCGGGGCTGAGGACAGCCCAACCGGCCCGCTTTCGTCCGAACGATCAGGGGGGGGCCCCATCCCCATCCCGAAGGAGGGGAAAACGCGGAAAGGACATTACTCCGCGGCCCCGGCGTTATCGGCGAAGTCGGAGCGAGGGGCTGTAGCGGAACGCCCGTGTCCGGGGGCCACGTGGGGCTCCCTTCTCCGGACGGACCTACCTTCACCCTCGGGCCCTTCCAAGCCTAACCGGAGCCGGTCGCGACTCACCCACCACGCGGGGGGAAGTACACCTGACGGGCCGAGCCTTCGTACGCCCGAGAGGCCCGAAGTCGAGAGGCGAAGCTCAGGGCCGAGCAGGGAGTGGGGTCGCCCCCACTCTCGCCCGGATGAACTCGCCTCCGAGCCACGGAACCACACGAGCGCGGGCCGTCCGCCCGGCTGAATCCCCCGGGGGGGTCTTCTCGGTCCCCCGACCGTTTACCTCTCAACGGTTTCACGCTCTCTTGAACTCTCTCTTCAAAGTACTGCTTTCAACTTTCCCTCACGGTACTTTGTTCGCTATCGGTCTCGTGCCGGTATTTAGCCTTAGATGGAGTTTACCACCCACTTTGAGCTGCATTCACAAGCAACTCGACTCCGGGAAGCCCGATCTACCCGGCGGGATGCGGGACAATACCGGGCCTTCACCATCTGCGGAAGACACTTCCTTGCAAAACTTGGTCCCGCGTCCGCACCGAGACCAAACGGACTTCCGTACGCTACATTTCCCGGCCCACCCCGGTCAGGGGAAAGTGGGATTCAGCGCTGGGCTCTTCCCTCTTCGCTCGCCGCTACTAGGGGAATCCTTGTTAGTTTCTTTTCCTCCGCTTACTGATATGCTTAAGTTCAGCGGGTTGTCTCGTCTGATCTGAGGTCGCACTACGAGACTGTTTTGCGGGGCGCGGGGGGCGCGAACCCCCCGGCCGCTCGCCGTGTTACGGTACCCACTCTCCGACGGCGGCGGAGAGCCCAGCGGGGAGAGACTATGACGGATTGGACCCGGACCTAATGGCTCTCCCTACGTCCGGAGCTCTCGCCACACGTCGGGTTTAAGGCCCGAGTCTGGGTTTAGGGAGACGAAGGGCCGTCCGAGGTGGAGGCCCTGCGAACTCCCAGCCGCGGTCTAGGAAGACCGATCGATGGGTAAACCGACCCTCAGACAGGCGTGGCCGCGGGATGGACCCCCGCGGCCGCCATGTGCGTTCGAAATATCGATGATCTGTGTTCTGCAATTCACATTATTTAACGCAGGTTACCGCGTTCTTCATCGATGCACGAGCCAAGTGATCCACCGCTAAGAGTTGTATGAGGTTTGTGCCCGGCCCGTTACAGGCCGGGCGAAGGAAGCCATTCGAACACGAGACAACGTTTGACAATATTTCAAGCCGGGTGCCTTCCCCCCCGTGGAGGGGGGAAGGTCATTGAACCTGGGCGTCACCACCGGACCGAGGAGTTACGGCCCGGGGGACGATCGCCCGAGTAGGTGCCCGAGACTTACGTGGTTTAGGAGACCGGGTCTAGGCCCCACCGTTCCCGGCGAGGCCCAGGGTTTGGTTCGCTGCGTTACGGGTCCCGGTCTAAGGCATTCAGGCGTGCGCTCAAAGCCAAGCTCTCCACCCCGGAGGGTATGAGCGAGGCCCGGTGGTACGCTCCCAAGTCCCCCGCTTAGGGGAAGGCGCTGGGTAGATCCCACCTAGTCAGGACCGGCGGGCACCGGCCGTCTCCTTCGGGTGTTTAAACGCATCCGGGGTTCGTGAGGCCCCTTCAACTCGCGCACCGGCCTTAGACTATTATACGGTCCGTCTCTGCGAAGCCAACATCGGGGTATTTGCATGCGCTCTTAAGCTCCGCTCCAACCCCGTGAGGGGAAAGAGTTTCGCCCGGCGGTACGCTCCCGTCCACCACCACCCCCTGTGCCGGGGGGATGGGTTCAGGGAGATCCCACCGAGGCCGGCGAGCACCGGCCAACGCCCTGGGGGTGAGTAAGCCCCTTTGACTCGCGCACGCACAATCAAGCCTTCAACGATCAATGGTTGGTTTAACGACCCGGCGGGCGGCTCCGGCGCCACTCTCCCCCCCGCGAACGAGGGGGGCGGACCGGGGTACCTATGCACCTAAGGCGGTCCTCGCATAACCCCGAGTTCCGAAGCCGGCTCGCTACGTCCACCCACCCGGAGGGGGAGAGACTCACGTCGGCCGACGACGAAAGGTACGAGGCTTCTGCGGTCCATACCTTGAAGGTACCCGCCGGGGGAGGTTTGGCCTCTCGAGTCCGACTCGACAACCGGCCGTGGCCAGGTCACCGTTAATGATCCTTCCGCAGGTTCCCCTACGGAAACCTTGTTACGACTTTTACTCCCTCTAGATGCCCAGGTTCGATCGACTTCCCACCTCAACGAGGCAACCCCCCGGTAAAGGGGCACCTCGGAGATGGTCCGAGGACCTCACCAGGCCATCCAATCGGTAGTAGCGACGGGCGGTGTGTACAAAGGGCAGGGACTTAATCGACGCGGGCTGGTGACCCGCGACTACTTGGAATTCCTCGTTCAAGGGGAAAAGTTACAATCCCCTATCCCCAGCGGGGAAGGCGTTCATAGGATTGCCCAGGCCTTTCGGCATAGGATGGATGCACATGCTGAACCAGCCAGTGTAACTCACGTGCGGCCCCGGGCGTCTAAGGGCATCACAGACCTGTTATGGCCCCGAATCTCATACGGCTTTGCCTTGCCCCGGATCGCTCTAAGAAGTTCGGCCACCGACCGACGAACCCCTCGGGCCGCAAGCCCCCACAGGGACCCAAGGGAGGGCCGTGTAACTTTTTAAGGCACAGGGTCTCGTCCGTTATCGGAGTTAACCAGACGAATCGCTCCACGAACTCCCAACGGCCATGCACCACCACCCACAGAATCAAGAAAGAGCCATCAATCTGTCAATCCTTACCGTGTCCGGGCCGGGTGAGATTCCCCGTGTTGAGTCAAATTAAGCCGCAAGCTCCACTCCTGGTGGTGCCCTTCCGTCAATTCCTTTAAGTTTCAGCTTTGCAACCGTACTCCCCCCAGAGCCCAAAGACTCGTGGTTTCCCTCACGCTGCCCGGCGGGTCATGGTCGCTAGCCTCACGCCGCCGGATCGCGGGTCGGCATAGTTTACGGTCGGAACTACGACGGTATCTGATCGTCTTCGCTCCCCCGACTTTCGTTCTTGATTAATGAAAACATTCTTGGCAAATGCTTTCGCTTTCGTTCGTCCCACACCGGTCAACGAATTTCACCTCTATCGGTGTGGTACGGATGCCCCCGGCCGTCCCTCTTAATCATTGCCCTCGGTCCTTAAAACCCACGAAATAGGACCGTGGAAGCCCCGGAGCCCCACTCCGGAACGACCAGCCGTCCCGAAGGAGAGACCCCGAAGCCCCGCGGAAGGGCCCTATTCCATTATTCCTAGCTCAGTCAGACATGGCACGTGTCGGCCTGCTTTGAGCACTCTGCTTTATTCAAAGTAAACGCTCCGGACCCTCCAACCCACCGTGCACCGCAGTGAAGTACCCAGCTAAGGGCTTCTCCGCGGCCGGCGAGCAGAGGACACCGGCGGGTAGGGACCAGGTCCCAACATCCACCCAGAGACAGGGGGTCACCCCCGAAGGAGCTCCCCACGCCATCCCGGACAGTACAGGGGATCCGAGACCTGTCCCCACATCCAACTACGAGCTTTTTAACTGCAGCAACTTTAGCATACGCTATTGGAGCTGGAATTACCGCGGCTGCTGGCACCAGACTTGCCCTCCAATGGGTCATCACTCACGGACATAGATTGAGTTCATTTCGATTACGCTCCACAGGATCATAGGACCCGCATCGATATTTTTCGTCACTACCTCCCCGTGTCGGGAATGGGTAATTTGCGCGCCTGCTGCCTTCCTTGGAAGTGGTAGCCGTTTCTCAGGCTCCCTCTCCGGAATCGAACCCAGATTCCCCGTTACCCGTGGTCACCACGGTAGGCACGTAGCCTACCGTCGAAAGTTGATAGGGCAGACACTCGAATGATACGTCGCCGCCCCGGAGGGCTTAACGATCGGCCAGAGGTTATCTAGAGTCACCAAAGCGACCCGACCGGAGCCGGGAGGGTTTTTCGGTTCTGATAAATGCACGTATCCGGGGGACAGGGGCCGGGAGAGCATTTCACGCCGACCCCCAGAACCCTTCCAACGGACGGGGAAAGAGAGGGGGCGCATGGAGCCCGTGAGAGTGATCTCAGGGGACACCAGCGAAGAGGATCGAACGCGACCCCGCTGTGGGGGTCTGCAATCGACTTGGCAACTTGGAAAACGTATGATTCTCGCCCGGACGGTGCAGGCTAGGGGCCGGGTCCTTCCCTCAAACGGATCCCGACCCTAAGGCACCACCGACGCGGACGTTGAACGGACCTACTGTTGGATCGACCGGCCGACTAAGTCCCCCTCGGAACCGTTCTGGACAAGCGGACATGCCTCTTACGGGCATCCACGAGCCATGGAGGCTGGGAGCACAAGGTGGGGAGGATCGCTCTAAGCACTGTATTTAGGCTTAGAAGCCTGCCCCTGGTGCTCCGCGTATACCGAGCTCGAACGGCCGTGAAGGACAGCCGTTAAGGGAAGAGAATGGAAGAGAATCCTGGCCCCCTCAAAGCGCGAGGAAGTCGGCATAGGTTTTTACGGTACGCCACCACCGGAGCCGTCTGATGTTCAGAAGACGAAGGGTTTTGCCCTCAATCTCGTAAGGTCGAGGGCTCACCACCGAACTTCCAGCCGCGGTCCTTGGTAGGACCGATACGCGGACAAGCCGCAAATCCTGGCCCCCTCGCAGTGCGAGGAGGTCGGCAAAGGTTTACGGTTTCGCCCCCCGGAGCCTACGGAAGTCTGCGTTTAAGAAGACGAAGGGTCGGATCCCGTAGGCCGACCCTGCGAACTTCCAGCCGCGGTCTGTGGAAGACCGATCCGTGTCACCTCTAATGCGCTCTTTGCCTCCGGCCGTTTCCAGCCGGGGGCCCGGTGGTGCGCTCCCACGTCCCGCTCAAAGGAGGGGAAAGGTCGGGAGATCCCACGGACCGGCGGATGACCGCCGGCCAACGCCTCGGGGGGTTACGCGGCCCCGTCGACTCGCGCACGGGCAAATTTATGGGTTTAAAAAGGGGGACAATCCTCATACGTTCGACCCCCCGGTGCCCAGGGAAGTTGACCCTCCCCGGGCAGGCATATCGAACGAATCATCGGTCGGAAAACTCTCTCTTTCGGGACGGGGGAAACCCCTCATACGCTCGACCCCCCATGCCCAGGAATGTTTTACCTTCCCAGGCATACATCGAACGAATCATCGGGGTGGACACAACGGGCTTATAACAATCGACGGGGCGGCCCGTTCCACCCGCCCCACAAGTGGGCAGATGGTCGGTGGCCTATAGACCCACAGGCAGTCCCAATACCACCGTGATACGAGATCCGGGGTTGGGACTTGACCTTAAAGGTACCCGGTCGAGGCGGACCGAGTGGAAGCCACTCGGATTTATGACAGTGGTAGGCCCCACGGACCTTGGGGACCACTCCCCATCGCTCTGCCCGGCACCTGGCTCGGAAACCGGGACTAATTTTGGCAGTAATACGCTATCGGTCTTGGTTCTCATTGGTTCATACACCCAAGATGGGCGAACGTCGAACGCGAACGGGAGCGATCAACGCCCATAACCCTAACCCCTAATTATGCACGAACCGGGGGCTATATAAGGGGTCGCCTTCACTCGGAGCCGTCAGTCTCTCACCATGGATAGCTGCCCGCTTTGCGAACAAGCCATTGCTACGGATCTGACTTTCCACTTTACCATCTTCCACAGACTCGGACCGGACGACGCAGCCTTCCTCCGAGAACTGGACCGAAGCGGGGAGAATTCATCACAGCTCGACTGCCCTCTCTGCGGCCTGCCGTCTCTCTCTTCGCCGGCAGATCACCTGGGCTCGGCGCATTCCCTCAAAGGCCTCGCCCTTCGGATCGCTCTCTCTGCCGCTCGACGCCTTCGCACCCTCCACCTTCTGCGTCGCTATCAACAGTCTAAGCCGCGGAACCCTCCACCGCCCTCGGGATCCCGTTCCCCGAATCCAGCCTCGCCGCCGGGACCAAGCACGCCGGGACCGAGCGCGCCGGGACCGAACACGCCGGGACCGAGCACGCCGGGACCGAGCACGCCGGGACCGAACACGCCGGACCCGAACACGCCGGACCCGAACACGCCGGACCCAAGCACGCCGGACCCAAGCACGCCGGACCCAACCATGCTGTACCCAAGCTCACCGGACCCAAGCACGCCGGAGCCAACCACGCCTGATGCTTGCCCGCTCTGCGAGCAAGCCATTACGGATCTGACTTCCCATTATACCACCTTCCACCGCCTTGGATCTGCCGACATTGACTTTCTCCGGGGACTGGACCAAAGTGGGGAGAATTCGTCCCAGCTCGACTGCCCTCTCTGCGGCCTGCCGTCTCTCTCTTCGCCGGCGGATCACCTGGGCTCGGCGCATTCCCTCAAAGGCCTCGCCCTTCGGATCGCTCTCTCTGCCGCTCGACGCCTTCGCACCATCCACCTTCTGCGTCGCTATCAACAGTCTAAGCCGCGGAACCCTCCACCGCCCTCGGTATCCTGTTCCCCGAATCCAGCCTCGCCGGGCCCCAGCACGCCGGGCCCCAGCATGCCGGACCCAGCCATGCCGGGCCCAAGCACGCCGGGCCCAAGCACGCCGGGACCCAACACGCCGGACCCAGCTTCGCCGGACCCAGCCTCGCCGGACCAAGCCTCCCCGGGCCAAGCCACTACGGGCCAAGCCACGCCGGAGCCGGTCGACAGCGACTACCAACCGAGCGAGTCTTCCCCTGCCGAATCCACCTCGGACACGGATTCAGAGACCGAGCGGGCACGGCGAACCTCCCGGGGGAGGCAGCTCGTGATCCCGCATCGGTTTCGGGACACCTACGTCAGCCGTTCGGTAGACGACTTTCAGAAGTTCTACCTGCGGGTCGACGCGTCACCGAAGGACATCGAGAACTCTCGCCAGCGACGGGGCCACGTTATTCGGTTCCTGCTTCACTGCGCCCCGCCCGGCTGCCAATTCACAGACCTGTCTTTCGTCCATCACACGAACGTTCCCACTTGGGTACAGAGCCTTCAGAAACTGGGTTACGCTTCGACAACCGTTAAGTGTTACCTGCACAGCGCCAAGGCGTTCGTCTCCCACGTCGCTGCCTTCGACCCAGAGACCGCCGGGGTCAGCCCCGAAGAGCTCCAGAGGCTGAAGCTGACCTTCGCCAAGGCTCATCGGGACATCGCACGCACGATTCTGGGCCATCGCCAGCGCGTGAAGAGAGCGAAGCTGAGTCGCTTGCCGCAACCTTCGGATTTCAGGGTCTTCCTAAGCCACGCTAAGACCCGAATCCCAGAGCTCATAGACGCGGCCCGGACGGGGGACACCGCCCGCCGGTCGACGCTACGGATGCTCCAGGGGTACCTGCTCGGCCTTTTGTCTGTCTTAACCGGTCACCGGTCGGTTGTGTTTCTCAACCTGACGGTTGGAGAGTTGAGGCAAGCCAGCACCACGGATGGCACCGGCTTCGTGGTTTATGTTCGTGAACACAAGACCAACGCCTCGTTCGGGGACGCTCCGATCGGGTTGTCTGCCACAGAGCTGGCCTGGTTGACCGCACTCAGCGACTTACACGGGGCCCGGGACGGGTTCGTGTTCTTGGACAGGGGGAACCAGCTGCGCAAGCCAAACTCACTGCTTCGGATCGCGTGGACGGATGCGGGCCTCGGAGGCGCGGTGGCCTTCAACCTGATCCGCACGGCTGTTTCGAACCAAGTGAGTGTTGAACTTAATCCGACTTATGTGGGCTCTTAACCCCGGCCTTCCTACTTCTGACACCTCGCACCTCTGTTTCAGGTTTCGACTCTGCCGGCCGAAGATAGAGATCGAGTGACGACAAGCATGTGCCACTCCAACATCACTGCCCGGGCCTTCTACCGAGCCGGCCTCTCTGCGGCCGATGTGATGCGGGCTCGTGAGAACCGTCTTTCCGCCCTCGAAACGGCCTGAACCGGACCCTCTTCAAAGCGCAACCCAGCCGGGATTCACTCCGTGTTTCTGCACCCCCGTGGCTTTGATATGTTTTACTGCGAAATAAATACATTTATTTCTGAATCCCCAAACAGAGTGTTCCCGTGTGGTACTTGCTTCGGTTTGGAGATGGAGGGGGGGTGGAGATTGGGTGATCCTCCCAGAGGGAGACTTTTTACGAGGTCCGACCGGCCTTAAGACTTAAACGATCAGTGGTTATGGGTTAACTTAGTCGGCGGGCGGCCCGTTCCACCGCCCCGCTAAGGGAGCAGTGGTCGGAGGCCTATGGACCTTAGGCAGTTCACCGGGGTGGGTAAACTTACCTTTAGGCACCCGTCGCATGAATATAGGAGACCATTTGGCTTTTTTGGCCCCGGAAACCAGCCACTTCTCCGGGCATATATAGAACCAATCCCCCCCAGGGAGGGAGTTGGAACTAAAGGTCATTGAAATTAAATGGGTTTAACAGTTAACTTTGTCGGCGGGCGGCCCGTTCCACCGCCCCGCTAAGGGAGCAGTGGTCGGAGGCCTATGGACCTTAGGCAGTTCACCGGGGTGGGTAAACTTACCTTTAGGCACCCGTCGCATGAATATAGGAGACCATTTGGCTTTTTTGGCCCCGGAAACCAGCCACTTCTCCGGGCATATATAGAACCAATCCCCCCCAGGGAGGGAGTTGGAACTAAAGGTCATTGAAATTAAATGGGTTTAACAGTTAACTTTGTCGGCGGGCGGCCCGTTCCACCGCCCCGCTAAGGGAGCAGTGGTCGGAGGCCTATGGACCTTAGGCAGTTCACCGGGGTGGGTAAACTTACCTTTAGGCACCCGTCGCATGAATATAGGAGACCATTTGGCTTTTTTGGCCCCGGAAACCAGCCACTTCTCCGGGCATATATAGAACCAATCCCCCCCAGGGAGGGAGTTGGAACTAAAGGTCATTGAAATTAAATGGGTTTAACAGTTAACTTTGTCGGCGGGCGGCCCGTTCCACCGCCCCGCTAAGGGAGCAGTGGTCGGAGGCCTATGGACCTTAGGCAGTTCACTGGGGGCGGTAAACTTACCTTTAGGCACCCGTCGCATGAATATAGGAGACCATTTGGCTTTTTTGGCCCCGGAAACCAGCCACTTCTCCGGGCATATATAGAATGAACCATCGGGGGCTAAGGGCAGATAGTCAAGTCAGTTATACCGATCGAACTCTCTTGAGTTTCGGCTTAAAGCTCTGGCATTTGCCGTTGGGACTTAGAGTTTTTTTTTAATAAAGAGGGGAGGCCGGGCTTACCTCCACCTTAAGCCCAGAGGGTGTCCCAGTCCTCGGGCTTGTGTATTCGCATCAACGGGGTCCATGGAAGTCATTTTAGACATCCAGAGGGGAGGCAACCCAAACCATCCCCTTAGCCCAGAGGTGTGCCACTCCTCGGGCTTGTGTATTCGCATCAACGGGGTCCATGGAAGTCATTTTTAGACCTCCAGAGGGGAGGCAACCCAAACCATCCCCTTAGCCCAGAGGTGTGCCAGTCCTCGGGCTTGTGTATTCGCATCAACGGGGTCCATGGAAGTCATTTTTAGACCTCCAGAGGGGAGGCAACCCAAACCATCCCCTTAGCCCAGAGGTGTGCCACTCCTCGGGCTTGAAACTTCGCATCACCGGGGTGTATGGAAGTCTTTGGTCCAGTTCTGCCAGTGCTCGTTGTCGAACTTAGAAATATTTCTAATTATTTTTAGACTTCCAGAGGGGAGGCCGAGCATACCAACCCCTTAGCCCAGAGGTGTGCCAGTCCTCGGGCTTCGGTATTCGCATCACCGGGGTCTACGGAGGTCTCAACTTAGGTTTTGAAAACCTCCAGAGGGGGGGCCGGATTAACCACCACCCTAGCCCAGAGGTGTGCCAGTCCTCGGGCTTCGGTATTCGCATCACCGGGGTCTACGGAGGTCTCAACTTAGGTTTTGAAAACCTCCAGAGGGGGGGCCGGATTAACCACCACCCTAGCCCAGAGGGGTGCCAGTCCTCGGGCTTCGGTATTCGCATCACCGGGGTCTACGGAGGTCTCAACTTAGGTTTTGAAAACCTCCAGAGGGGGGGCCGGATTAACCACCACCCTAGCCCAGAGGGGTGCCAGTCCTCGGGCTTCGGTATTCGCATCACCGGGGTCTATGGAGGTCTCGACTTAGGTTTTGAAAACCTCCAGAGGGTGGGGGCATATCTTATCCCCACCCTAGCCCAGAGGGGTGCCAGTCCTCGGGCTTCGGTATTCGCATCACCGGGGTCTATGGAGGTCTCGACTTAGGTTTTGAAAACCTCCAGAGGGTGGGGGCATATCTTATCCCCACCCTAGCCCAGAGGTGTGCCAGTCCTCGGGCTTCGGTATTCGCATCAACGGGGTCTACGGATGTCTCGACTTAGGTTTTGAACACATCCAGGGAAGCAGAGCGGACATTCCCATTATTTCAAGCCCATCGGGAAGCCACTCTTTTGGGCATAGCGTTTCGCATCGCTGTTACCCAAACTTACGTCTGATTTAATGCCTCCCTAATATCCCGACGGCACCAGGCTGAGAAACCATATGCCCACAGGATTTGAGGCATTGGAACCTCGTTCGCATAGCTGACAACGATGAACCTCCCTCGGACTCGCTACGAGGCTTGAGGAGGGTCCTGATTTTCTTAAAATCTCAGGTGAGGGACTTAGAAAATTTTCACTTTAAAACCACAGACCTCCAGAGGAGAGACCGGGCTTATCACAACCTTAGCCCAGAGGGCGCCACTCCTCGGGCATGTCACTTCGCATCACCGGGGTCCATGGATGTCTCGACTTAGGTTTTGAACACATCCAGAAGGGGGGGCCGGATTAACCACCACCCTTAGCCCAGAGGGGTGCCAGTCCTCGGGCTTTAAATTCGCTTCGCCGGGGTCTATGGAAGTCATTTTTAGACCTCCAGAGGGGAGGCAACCCAAACCATCCCCTTAGCCCAGAGGTGTGCCACTCCTCGGGCTTGTGTATTCGCATCACCGGGGTCCATGGAAGTCATTTTAGACATCCAGAGGGGAGGCCACCCTAACCATCCCCTTAGCCCAGAGGGGTGCCAGTCCTCGGGCTTTAAATTCGCTTCGCCGGGGTCTATGGAAGTCATTTTTAGACCTCCAGAGGGGAGGCAACCCAAACCATCCCCTTAGCCCAGAGGTGTGCCAGTCCTCGGGCTTTAAATACGCATCACCGGGGTCCATGGAAGTCATTTTAGACCTCCAGAGGGGAGGCAACCCAAACCATCCCCTTAGCCCAGAGGTGTGCCAGTCCTCGGGCTTGTGTATTCGCATCAACGGGGTCCATGGAAGTCATTTTTGACCTCCAGAGGGGAGGCAACCCAAACCATCCCCTTAGCCCAGAGGTGTGCCAGTCCTCAGGCTTGTGTATTCGCATCAACGGGGTCCATGGAAGTCATTTTTGACCTCCAGAGGGGAGGCAACCCAAACCATCCCCTTAGCCCAGAGGTGTGCCAGTCCTCGGGCTTGTGTATTCGCATCAACGGGGTCCATGGAAGTCATTTTTGACCTCCAGAGGGGAGGCAACCCAAACCATCCCCTTAGCCCAGAGGTGTGCCAGTCCTCGGGCTTGTGTATTCGCATCAACGGGGTCCATGGAAGTCATTTTTGACCTCCAGAGGGGAGGCAACCCAAACCATCCCCTTAGCCCAGAGGTGTGCCAGTCCTCGGGCTTGTGTATTCGCATCAACGGGGTCCATGGAAGTCATTTTAGACCTCCAGAGGGGAGGCAACCCAAACCATCCCCTTAGCCCAGAGGTGTGCCACTCCTCGGGCTTGTGTATTCGCATCACCGGGGTCCATGGAAGTCATTTTAGACCTCCAGAGAGTGGGGCCGGTCTTACCACCACTCTTAGCCCAGAGGGCGTCACTCCTCGGGCATGAAATTCGGATAACCGGGGTCCATGGATGTCTCAACTTAGGTTTTGAACACATCCAGAGGGGAGGCCACCCAAACCATCCCCTTAGCCCGGAGGTGTGCACCTCCTCGGGCTTGAAATTCGAATCACCGGGGTCCATGGAAGTCATTTTAGACATCCAGAGGGTGGGGCCGGTCTTACCACCACTCTTAGCCCAGAGGGCACCACTCCTCGGGCATGAAATTCGCATCACCGGGGTCCATGGAAGTCAGTTTAGACCTCCAGAGAGTGGGGCCGGTCTTACCACCACCCTTAAGCCCAGAGGGCGTCACTCCTCGGGCATGGAATTCGCATCAACGGGGTCTACGGATGTCTCGACTTAGGTTTTGAACACATCCAGGGAAGCAGAGCGGACATTCCCATTATTTCAAGCCCATCGGGAAGCCACTCCTTTGGGCATAGCGTTTCGCATCGCTGTTACCCAAACTTACGTCTGATTTAATGCCTCCCTAATATCCCGACGGCACCAGGCTGAGAAACCATATGCCCACAGGATTAGAGGCGTCTGAACCCCTTTCGCATAGCCGACAACGATGAACCTCCCTCGGACTCGCTACGAGGCTTGAGGAGGGTCCTGATTCTCTTAAAATCTCAGGTGAGGGACTTAGAAAATATTCACTTTAAAACCACAGACCTCCAGAGGAGAGACCGGGCTTATCACAACCTTAGCCCAGAAGGCACCACTCTTCGGGCATGTCACTTCGCATCACCGGGGTCCATGGAAGTCTCGACTTAGGTTTTGAACGCATCCAGAGGGTGGGGGCCGGACTTACCACCACCCTTAGCCCAGAGGGCGTCACTCCTCGGGCATAAAATTCGGATAACCGGGGTCCATGGAAGTCAATTTTGACCTCCAGAGAGGGGGGGCCGGGCTTACCACCACCCTAAGCCCAGAGGGCGTCACTCCTCGGGCATGAAATACGCTACACCGGGGTCCATGGAAGTCAGTTTAGACCTCCAGAGAGGGGGGGCCGGGCTTACCACCACCCTTAGCCCAGAGGGCACCACTCCTCGGGCTTGAAATTCGCATCACCGGGGTCCATGGAAGTCTCGACTTAGGTTTTGGAAACCTCCAGAGGGGGGGCTGCACTTACCACCACCCTAAGCCCAGAGGGCGTCACTCCTCGGGCATGAAATACGCTATACCGGGGTCCATGGAAGTCCTTTTAGACCTCCAGAGAGGGGGGGCCGGGCTTACCACCACCCTTAGCCCAGAGGGCACCACTCCTCGGGCTTGAAATTCGCATCACCGGGGTCCATGGAAGTCTCGACTTAGGTTTTGGAAACCTCCAGAGGGGGGGCTGCACTTACCACCACCCTAAGCCCAGAGGGCGTCACTCCTCGGGCATGAAATACGCTATACCGGGGTCCATGGAAGTCCTTTTAGACCTCCAGAGAGGGGGGGCCGGGCTTACCACCACCCTTAGCCCAGAGGGCACCACTCCTCGGGCTTGAAATTCGCATCACCGGGGTCCATGGAAGTCTCGACTTAGGTTTTGGAAACCTCCAGAGGGGGGGCTGCACTTACCACCACCCTTAGCCCAGAGGTTCATCACTCCTCGGGCATGAAATTCGGATAACCGGGGTCCATGGAAGTCAGTTTAGACCTCCAGAGAGTGGGGCCGGGCTTACCACCACCCTAAGCCCAGAGGGCGTCACTCCTCGGGCATGAAATTCGGACAACCGGGGTCCATGGAAGTCAGTTTAGACCTCCAGAGAGTGGGGCCGGGCTTACCACCACCCTAAGCCCAGAGGGCGTCACTCCTCGGGCATAAAATTCGGATAACCGGGGTCCATGGAAGTCAGTTTAGACCTCCAGAGAGTGGGGCCGGGCTTACCACCACCCTAAGCCCAGAGGGCGTCACTCCTCGGGCATGAAATACGCTACACCGGGGTCCATGGAAGTCTCGACTTAGGTTTTGGAGACCTCCAGAGGGGGGGCCGGGCATACCACCACCCTTAGCCCAGAGGGCGTCACTCCTCGGGCATGAAATACGCTTAACCGGGGTCCATGGAAGTCAATCTAGACCTCCAGAGAGGGGGGGCCGGGCTTACCACCACCCTTAGCCCAGAGGGCATCACTCCTCGGGCATCAAATTCGCATCACCGGGGTCCATGGAAGTCAGTTTAGACCTCCAGAGGGGGGGCTGAGCATACCACCACCCTTAGCCCAGAGGTGTGCTCCTCATCGGGCATGAAATACGCTTCACCGGGGTCCATGGAAGTCATTCGAGACCTCCAGAGGGGGGGCCGGGCATACCACCACCCTTAGCCCAGAGGTGAGTCACTCCTCGGGCATCAAATTCGCATCACCGGGGTCCATGGAAGTCAGTTTAGACCTCCAGAGGGGGGGCTGAGCATACCACCACCCTTAGCCCAGAGGTGTGCTCCTCATCGGGCATGAAATACGCTTCACCGGGGTCCATGGAAGTCATTCGAGACCTCCAGAGGGGGGGCCGGGCATACCACCACCCTTAGCCCAGAGGTGAGTCACTCCTCGGGCATCAAATTCGCATCACCGGGGTCCATGGAAGTCAGTTTAGACCTCCAGAGGGGGGGCTGAGCATACCACCACCCTTAGCCCAGAGGTGTGCTCCTCATCGGGCATGAAATACGCTTCACCGGGGTCCATGGAAGTCATTCGAGACCTCCAGAGGGGGGGCTGGGCATACCACCACCCTTAGCCCAGAGGTGAGTCACTCCTCGGGCATCAAATTCGCATCACCGGGGTCCATGGAAGTCATTTAGACCTCCAGAGAGGGGGGCCGAACCTACCAGCAACCTTAGCCCAGAGGGCGTCACTCCTCGGGCTTCAAACTCCCATCATCGGGGTTCCATGGAAGTCTCGACTTAGGTTTTGAACCGTTCCGGGGTCACCTCCAGTGAGATAACGCGGAAATCTCACTATATTCATGCCCACAGGCGAACCAGAGCCTTGGGCTTGTCATAGTTACATACGGTGTACCCAAACTTTCGTCTTTTCTAAAGGAACCCTAATGTCCTGACGGCACCGCACTGGAAACCCCCATGCCCTCTGAATTTTTACCACTCCGAGGTGCTCCGTTTTGGGCTTGCTACCTAGGGCGAAGAGGGTCAGAAATTTTTCTAAGTCCTACTTTAAAACGTCCCACTGGGAGACCACTAGGGTTAGCACTTTGCCAAAAAATCACGGCTGAATGCAATTTTCACGCCTCGCACCCTTTGTTCGTTTAGATTTAACAAAAAAATCAACCGAACCCCCTTTTTAACAACGCTTTGCCGAATTTAGCTCACTTTTCCCGGCCTGGAATATCTCACGCTTGCCCCCCACGGTACTTACCTCCGGGGAAGACACCCCCGTCGCTGCCAACACCCATGCCCGGCCCAGGCTCACCCGACTCGGCCTCGCTCGCTCCATCGCCCGCTCCAAACCTCCGGGGAGAAGACCCCCATCGCCGCCAACGCCCATGCCCGGCCCAGGCTCACCCGACTCGGCCTCGCTAGCTCCATCGCCCGCTCCAAACCTCCGGGGCTGGACCTCCAGGAACCCAGCGCACCTCTCGAACCTATCCGGCCCACACTTAAGCACTCCTCCTCGGACTAAACCATTCAGCCCGCGCCGCTGGAACGAGCGCCCACTGGAAGACCTGAGCCTCAAACCCGCGCGCTTTACGGTTCTCTATCTCCCCGGGCTCGGAGCACTTTTCTCGGCCATGGGACCTCCAGGGGGGGCCCCTCTTAGCTCCGTCATCATTTCTCTAAGTCTCACTCCGCCCACTGGAAGACCTGAGCCCCAAACCCGCGCGCTTTACGGTTCTCTATCTCCCCGGGCTCGGAGCACTTTTCTCGGCCATGGGACCTCCAGGGGGGGCCCCTCTTAGCTCCGTCATCATTTCTCTAAGTCTCACTCCGCCCACTGGAAGACCTGAGCCCCAAACCCGCGCGCTTTACGGTTCTCTATCTCCCCGGGCTCGGAGCACTTTTCTCGGCCATGGGACCTCCAGGGGGGGCCCCTCTTAGCTCCGTCATCATTTCTCTAAGTCTCACTCCGCCCACTGGAAGACCCGAGCCCCAAACCCGCGCGCTTTACGGTTCTCTATCTCCCCGGGCTCGGGGCACTTTTCTCGGCCACGGGACCTCCAGGGGAGGCCCCTCTTGGCTCCGTCAATATTCCTTTAAGTCTCATTCCGCCCACTGGAAGACCCGAGCCCCAAACCCGCGCGCTTTACGGTTCTCTATCACCCCGGGCTCGGAGCACTTTTCTCGGCCATGGGACCTCCAGGGGGGGCCCTTCATGGCTCCGTCAATATTCCTTTAAGTCTCACTCCGCCCACTGGAAGACCCGAGCCCCAAACCCGCGCGCTTTACGGTTCTCTATCACCCCGGGCTCGGAGCACTTTTCTCGGCCATGGGACCTCCAGGGGGGGCCCTTCATGGCTCCGTCAATATTCCTTTAAGTCTCACTCCGCCCACTGGAAGACCCGAGCCCCAAACCCGCGCGCTTTACGGTTCTCTATCACCCCGGGCTCGGAGCACTTTTCTCGGCCATGGGACCTCCAGGGGGGGCCCTTCATGGCTCCGTCAATATTCCTTTAAGTCTCACTCCGCCCACTGGAAGACCCGAGCCCCAAACCCGCGCGCTTTACGGTTCTCTATCACCCCGGGCTCGGGGCACTTTTCTCGGCCATGGGACCTCCAGGGGAGGCCCCTCTTGGCTCCGTCAATATTCCTTTAAGTCTCACTCCGCCCACTGGAAGACCCGAGCCCCAAACCCGCGCGCTTTACGGTTCTCTATCACCCCGGGCTCGGGGCACTTTTCTCGGCCATGGGACCTCCAGGGGAGGCCCCTCTTGGCTCCGTCAATATTCCTTTAAGTCTCATTCCGCCCACTGCCATACCCGAGGTCTTTAACCGCGGCGTTCACGGTTCTCTATCACCCCGGGCTCGGAGCACTTTTCTCGGCCATGGGACCTCCAGGGGGGGCCCCTCATGGCTCCGTCAACATTCCTCTAAGTCTCATTCCGCCCACTGCCATACCCGGGCTCGGAGCATGTACTTCGGCCATGGGACCACAAGAGGGCGCCCTTCTTAAGAAATTGCTGACATCCAGGACCATTCAAGGGAGCGACCTGCCTCCCTATGCCCGCCACCGGCTTCCTCTAACCGGTGTACGGACTCTCGGGGCCCGCGCCCCCAGAGAACCAGAGTTTCAGAAATTGCACTAAGTCCAGACATCCAGGACCATTCAAGGGAGCGACCTGCCTCCCTATGCCCGCCACCGGCTCCCTCTAACCGGTGTACGGACTCTCGGGGCCCGCGCCCCCAGAGAACCAGAGTTTCAGAAATTGCACTAAGTCCAGACAT